>NW_018745396.1:0-44950 GCF_001683475.1 Chenopodium quinoa
CAAACAGACCTAATTGAATCAAATGAAAGTCAAACACATTCAAAAAGAGCTTTTTGAATCAAATGACGGTCAAATGCAATCTACAAAGCTAATTGAATCAAATGAAAGTCAAACACATTGAAACAAAGCTAATTGGATCAAATGTGAGTCAAACACATTCAAACAGAGCTTTTTGAATCAAATGAAAGTCAAATGCATTCA
Organism: Chenopodium quinoa; assembly: GCF_001683475.1. Lineage (NCBI taxonomy): Eukaryota > Viridiplantae > Streptophyta > Magnoliopsida > Caryophyllales > Amaranthaceae > Chenopodium > Chenopodium quinoa. The sequence continues at coordinate 202 of NW_018745396.1, forward strand.
TCAAAGCTAATTGAATCAAATGGAAGTCAATTGAATCAAATGAAAGTCAAACAAATTCAAAAAGAGCTTTTTGAATCAAATGAAGGTCAAATGCATTTAAGAAAGCTAATTGAATCAAATGAAAGTCAAACACATTCAAACAAAGCTAATTAAATCAAATGTAAGTTAAACACATTCAAACAGAGCTTTTTTGAATCAAATGAAAGTCAAATGCATTCAACAAAGCTAATTGAATCAAACGAAAGTCAAAAACATCTAAAAAATCTAATTAAATCAAATGAAAGTCAAACACATTCAGACAAAGCTATTTGAATAAAATGAAAGTCAAATGCATTCTACAAATCTAATTGACTCAAATGAAAGTAAAAAACATCTAAAAAATTCAAATTAAATCAATAAAAGGTCAAAACACACTCAAACAAAACTATTTGAATCAAGTGAAAGGCAAATGCATTCTACAAAGCTAATTGATTCAAATTAAAGTCAAACACATCCAAACAAAGCTAATTGAATCAAATAAAAGTAAAACACATTCAAACAAGTCTAATTGAATCAAATGAAATTCAAACACATTCAAACAGAGCTAATTGAATCAAATGAAAGTCAAACACATTCAAAAAGTGCTTTTTGAATGAAATGAAGGTCAAATGCAATCTACAAAGCTAATTAAATCAAATGAAAGTCAAACACATTCAAACAAAACTAAATGAATCAAATGAAAGTCAAAAACATCTTAAAAACCTAATTTAATCAAATGGAAGTCAAACACATTCAAACAAAGCTATTGGAATCTAATGAAAGTCAAATGCATTCTACAAAGCTTATTGAATCAAATGAAAGTATAAAACATTCGAACAAAGCCAAATGAATCCAATGAAAGTCAAACACATTCAAACCAAACTATTTGAATCAAATGAAAGTCAAATGCATTATACAAAGCTAATTGAATCAAATGAAAGTCAAAAACATTCGAACAAAGCCAATTGAATCAAATGAAAGTCAAACACATTTAAACAAACCTAATTGAATCAAATGAAAGTCAAACACATTCAAACAGACCTAATTGAATCAAATGAAAGTCAAACACATTCAAAAAGAGCTTTTTGAATCAAATGACGGTCAAATGCAATCTACAAAGCTAATTGAATCAAATGAAAGTCAAACACATTGAAACAAAGCTAATTGGATCAAATGTAAGTCAAACACATTCAAACAGAGCATTTTGAAATCAATTGAAAGTCAAATGCATTCAACAAAGCTAATTGAATCAAATGAAAGTAAAAAACATCTAAAAAAACCTAATTAAATCAAATGAAAGTCAAACACATTCAAGAAAAGCTCTTTAAATCAAATAAAAGTCAAATGCATTCAAACAAAGCTATTGAAAGTCAAATGTTTTCTACAAAGCCAATTGAATCAAATGAAGTCAAAACACATTCAAACAAACCTAATTAAATCAAATGAAAGTCAAACACATTCAAAACAAAGCTAATTGAATCAAATGAAAGTCAAAACACATTCAAACAAAGCTGATTAGATCAAATGTAAGTCAAACACATTCAAACAGAGCATTTTGAATCAATTGAAAGTCAAATGCATTCAACAAAGCTAATTGAATCAAATGAAAGTAAAAAACATCTAAAAAAACCTAATTAAATCAAATGAAAGTCAAACACATTCAAGCAAAGCTATTTAAATCAAATAAAAGTCAAATGCATTCAAACAAAGCTATTGAAAGTGAAATGCTTTTACAAAGCCAATTGAATCAAATGAAAGTCAAACACATTCAAACAAATCTAATTAAATCAAAATGAAAGTCAAACACATTCAAACAAAGCTAATTGAATCAAATGAAAGTCAAACACATTCAAACAAAGCTGATTAGATCAAATGTAAGTTCAAACACATTCAAACAGAGCTTTTTGAATCAAATTAAAGTCAAATGCATTCAACAAAGCTAATTGAATCAAACAAAAGTAAAAAACATCTATAAAAATCTAATTAAATCAAATGAAAGTCAAACACATTCAGACAAAGCTATTTGAAATCAAATGAAAGTCAAATGCATTCTACAAATCTAATTGACTCAAATGATAGTAAAAATTCAAATTAAATCAATAAAAGGTCAAACACATTCAAACAAAACTATTTGAAATCAAGTGAAAGTCAAATGCATTCTATAAAGCTAATTGAATCAAAATTAAAGTCAAACACATCCAAACAAAGCTAATTGAATCAAATGAAAGTAAAACACATTTAGACAAAGCTATTTGAATCAAATGAAAGTCAAATGTATTCTACAAATCTAATTGAATCAAATGAAAGTAAAAAAACATTCGAACAAAGCAATTGAATCAAATGAAGTCAAACACATTCAAACAAACCTAATTGAATCAAATGAAATTCAAACACATTCAAACAGAGCTAATTGAATCAAATGAAAGTCAAACACATTCAAAAAGAGCTTTTTGAATCAAATGATGGTCAAATGCAATCTACAAAGCTAATTGAATCAAATGAAAGTCAAAACATTGGAAACAAAGCTAATTGGATCAAATGTGAGTCAAACACATTCAAACAGAGCTTTTTGAATCAAATGAAAGTCAAATGCATTCAACAAAACTAATTGAATCAAACGAAAGTCAAAAACATCTAAAAAATCTAATTAAATCAAATGAAAGTCAAACACATTCAGACAAAGCTATTTGAATCAAATGAAAGTCAAATGCATTCTACAAATCTAATTGACTCAAATGATAGTAAAAATTCAAATTAAATCAATAAAAGGTCAAACACATTCAAACAAAACTATTTGAATCAAGTGAAAGTCAAATGCATTCTATAAAGCTAATTGAATCAAATTAAAGTCAAACACATCCAAACAAAGCTAATTGAATCAAATGAAAGTAAAACACATTTAGACAAAGCTATTTGAATCAAATGAAAGTCAAATGTATTCTACAAATCTAATTGAATCAAATGAAAGTAAAAAAACATTCGAACAAAGCCAATTGAATCAAATGAAAGTCAAACACATTCAAACAAACCTAATTGAATCAAATGAAATTCAAAACACATTCAAACAGAGCTAATTGAATCAAATGAAAGTCAAACACATTCAAAAAGAGCTTTTTGAATCAAAATGAAGGTCAAATGCAATCTACAAAGCTAATTAAATCAAATGAAAGTCAAACACATTCAAACAAAACTAAATGAATCAAATGAAAGTCAAAAACATCTAAAAAAAACCTAACTAAATCAAATGAAAGTCAAACACATTCGAACAAAGCTATTGGAATATAATGAAAGTCAAATGCATTCTACAAAGCTGATTGAATCAAATGAAAGTAAAAAACATTCGAACAAAGCCAAATGAATCCAATGAAAAACAAACACATTCAAACTAAACTATTTGAATCAAATGAAAGTCAAATGCATTCTACAAAGCTAATTGAATCAAATTAAAGTCAAACACATTCAAACAACGCTAATTAAATCAAAAGAAAGTCAAACAACATTCAAACAAACCTAATTAAATCAAATGAAAGTCAAACACATTCAAACAGAGCTAATTGAATAAAATGAAAAGTCAAAACACATTCAAAAAGAGCTTTTTGAATCAAATGAAGGTCAAATGCATTTAAGAAAGCTAATTGAATCAAATGAAAGTCAAACACATTCAAAACAAAGCTAATTGAATCAAATGTAAGTCAAACACATTCAAACAGAGCTTTTTTAAATCAAATGAAAGTCAAATGCATTCAACAAAGCTAATTGAATCAAATGAAAGTAAAAAACATCTAAAAAAACCTAATTAAATCAAATGAAAGTCAAACACATTCAAAGCAAAGCTATTTAAATCAAATAAAAGTCAAATGCATTCAAACAAAGCTATTTAAAGTGAAATGCTTTCTACAAAGCCAATTGAATCAAATGAAAGTCAAAACACATTCAAACAAATCTAATTAAATCAAATGAAAGTCAAACACATTCAAACAAAGCTAATTGAATCAAATGAAAGTCAAACACATTCAAACAAAGCTGATTAGATCAAATGTAAGTCAAACACATTCAAACAGAGCTTTTTGAATCAAATTAAAGTCAAATGCATTCAACAAAGCTAATTGAATCAAACAAAAGTCAAAAACATCTATAAAAATCTAATTAAATCAAATGAAAGTCAAACACATTCAGACAAAGCTATTTGAATCAAATGAAATTCAAATGCATTCTACAAATCTAATTGAATCAAATGAAAGTAAAAACATCTAAAAAATTTCAAATTAAATGAATAAAAGGTCAAACACATTCAAACAAAACTATTTGAATCAAATGAAAGTCAAAGGCAATCTATAAAGCTAATTGAATCAAATGAAAGTCAAACACATTCAAACAAAGCTAATTGAATCAAATGAAAGTCAAACACATTCAAACAAAGCTAATTGAATCAAATGAAAGTAAAACACATTCAAACAAACCTAACAGAATCAAATGTAAGTCAAATACATTCAAACAAAGCTTTTGAATCAAATGAAAGTCAAATGCATTTAACAAAGCTCATTGAATCAAATGAAAGTCAAAAACATCTAAAAAAAAATTAATTAAATCAAATGAAAGTGAAACACATTCAGACAAAGCTATTTGAATCAAATGAAAGTCAAATGTATTCTACAAATCTAATTGAATCAAATGAAAGTAAAAAACATTCGAACAAAGCCAATTGAATCAAATGAAAGTCAAACACATTCAAACATACCTAATTGAATCAAATGAAAGTCAAACACATTCAAACAGACCTAATTGAATCAAATGAAAGTCAAACACATTCAAAAAGAGCTTTTTGAATCAAATGACGGTCAAATGCAATCTACAAAGCTAATTGAATCAAATGAAAGTCAAACACATTGAAACAAAGCTAATTGGATCAAATGTGAGTCAAACACATTCAAAACAGAGCTTTTTGAATCAAATGAAAGTCAAATGCATTCATCAAAGCTAATTGAATCAAGTGGAAGTCAATTGAATCAAATGAAAGTCAAACAAATTCAAAAAGAGCTTTTTGAATCAAATGAAGGTCAAATGCATTTAAGAAAGCTAATTGAATCAAATGAAAGTCAAACACATTCAAACAAAGCTAATTAAATCAAATGTAAGTTAAACACATTCAAACAGAGCTTTTTGAATCAAATGAAAGTCAAATGCATTCAACAAAGCTAATTGAATCAAACGAAAGTCAAAAACATCTAAAAAATCTAATTAAATCAAATGAAAGTCAAACACATTCAGACAAAGCTATTTGAATCAAATGAAAGTCAAATGCATTCTACAAATCTAATTGACTCAAATGAAAGTAAAAAACATCTAAAAAATTCAAATTAAATCAATAAAAGGTCAAACACATTCAAACAAAACTATTTGAATCAAGTGAAAGTCAAATGCATTCTATAAAGCTAATTGAATCAAATTAAAGTCAAACACATCCAAACAAAGCTAATTGAATCAAATGAAAGTAAAACACATTCAAACAAGTCTAATTGAATCAAATGAAAGTCAAACACATTCAAACAGACCTAATTGAATCAAATGAAAGTCAAACACATTCAAAAAGAGCTTTTTGAATCAAATGAAGGTCAAATGCAATCTACAAAGCTAATTAAATCAAATGAAAGTCAAACACATTCAAACAAAACTAAATGAATCAAATGAAAGTCAAAAAACATCTTAAAAACCTAATTTAATCAAATGGAAGTCAAACACATTCAAACAAAGCTATTGGAATCTAATGAAAGTCAAATGCATTCTACAAAGCTTATTGAATCAAATGAAAGTATAAAACATTCGAACAAAGCCAAATGAATCCAATGAAAGTCAAACACATTCAAACCAAACTATTTGAATCAAATGAAAGTCAAATGCATTATACAAAGCTAATTGAATCAAATGAAAGTCAAAAACATTCGAACAAAGCCAATTGAATCAAATGAAAGTCAAACACATTTAAACAAACCTAATTGAATCAAATGAAAGTCAAACACATTCAAACAGACCTAATTGAATCAAATGAAAGTCAAACACATTCAAAAAGAGCTTTTTGAATCAAATGACGGTCAAATGCAATCTACAAAGCTAATTGAATCAAATGAAAGTCAAACACATTGAAACAAAGCTAATTGGATCAAATGTAAGTCAAACACATTCAAAACAGAGCATTTTGAATCAATTGAAAGTCAAATGCATTCAACAAAGCTAATTGAATCAAATGAAAGTAAAAAACATCTAAAAAAACCTAATTAAATCAAATGAAAGTCAAACACATTCAAGAAAAGCTCTTTAAATCAAATAAAAGTCAAATGCATTCAAACAAAGCTATTGAAAGTCAAATGTTTTCTACAAAGCCAATTGAATCAAATGAAAGTCAAACACATTCAAACAAACCTAATTAAATCAATTGAAAGTCAAACACATTCAAAACAAAGCTAATTGAATCAAATGAAAGTCAAACACATTCAAACAAAGCTGATTAGATCAAATGTAAGTCAAAACACATTCAAACAGAGCTTTTTGAATTAAATTAAAGTCAAATGCATTCAACAAAGCTAATTGAATCAAACGAAAGTCAAAAAACATCTAAAAAAAATCTAATTAAATCAAATGAAAGTCAAACACATTCAGACAAAGCTATTTGAATCAAATGAAATTCAAATGCATTCTACAAATCTAATTGAATCAAATGAAAGTAAAAACATCTAAAAAATTCAAATTAAATCAATAAAAGGTCAAACACATTCAAACAAAGCTAATTGAATCAAATGAAAGTCAAACACATTCAAACAAAGCTAATTGAATCAAATGAAAGTAAAACACATTCAAACAAACCTAATTGAATTAAATGAAAGTCAAAGATATTCAAACAGAGCTAATTGTATCAAATGAAAGTCAAACACATCCAAACAAAGCTAATTGAATCAAATGTAAGTCAAACACATTCAAACAGAGCTTTTTAAATCAAATGAAAGTCAAATGCATTTAACAATGCTAATTGAATCATATGAAAGTAAAAAACATCTTAAAAAATCTAATTAAATCAAATGAAAGTCAAACACATTCAGACAAAGCTGTTTGAATCAAATGAAAGTCAGACACATTCAACAAAGCTATTTGAGTTAAATGAAAGTCTAATGCAATCTACAAAGCTAATTGAATCAAATGAAAGTTAAACACATTCAAACAAACCTAACAGAATCAAATGTAAGTCAAAATACATTCAAACAGAGCTTTTTGAATCAAATGAAAATCAAATGCATTCAACAAAGCTCATTGAATCAAATGAAAGTAAAAAACATCTAAAAAAATCTAATTAAATCAAATGAAAGTTAAACAGATTCAGACAAAGCTATTTGAATCAAATGAAAGTCAAATGTATTCTACAAATCTAATTGAATCAAATGAAAGTAAAAAACATTCGAACAAAGCCAATTGAATCAAATGAAAGTCAAACACATTCAAACAAACCTAATTGAATCAAATGAAAGTCAAACACATTCAAACAGACCTAATTGAATCAAATGAAAGTCAAACACATTCAAAAAGAGCTTTTTGAATCAAATGACGGTCAAATGCAATCTACAAAGCTAATTGAATCAAATGAAAGTCAAACACATTGAACCAAAGCTAATTGGATCAAATGTGAGTCAAACACATTCAAATAGAGCTTTTTTAATCCAATGAAAGTCAAATGCATTCATCAAAGCTAATTGAATCAAATGGAAGTCAATTGAATCAAATGAAAGTCAAACACATCCAAACAAAGCTAATTGAAATCAAATGAAAGTAAAACACATTTAGACAAAGCTATTTGAATCAAATGAAAGTCAAATGTATTCTACAAATCTAATTGAATCAAATGAAAGTAAAAAACATTCGAACAAAGCCAATTGAATCAAATGAAAGTCAAACACATTCAAACAAACCTAATTGAATCAAATGAAATTCAAACACATTCAAACAGAGCTAATTGAATCAAATGAAAGTCAAACACATTCAAAAAGAGCTTTTTGAATCAAATGATGGTCAAATGCAATCTACAAAGCTAATTGAATCAAATGAAAGTCAAAAACATTGAAACAAAGCTAATTGGATCAAATGTGAGTCAAACACATTCAAACAGAGCTTTTTGAATCAAATGAAAGTCAAATGCATTCAACAAAACTAATTGAATCAAACGAAAGTCAAAAAACATCTAAAAAATCTAATTAAATCAAATGAAAGTCAAACACATTCAGACAAAGCTATTTGAATCAAATGAAAGTCAAATGCATTCTACAAATCTAATTGACTCAAAATGATAGTAAAAATTCAAATTAAATCAATAAAAGGTCAAACACATTCAAACAAAACTATTTGAATCAAGTGAAAGTCAAATGCATTCTATAAAGCTAATTGAATCAAATTAAAGTCAAACACATCCAAACAAAGCTAATTGAATCAAATGAAAGTAAAACACATTTAGACAAAGCTATTTGAATCAAATGAAAGTCAAATGTATTCTACAAATCTAATTGAATCAAATGAAAGTAAAAAACATTCGAACAAAGCCAATTGAATCAAATGAAAGTCAAACACATTCAAACAAACCTAATTGAATCAAATGAAATTCAAACACATTCAAACAGAGCTAATTGAATCAAATGAAAGTCAAACACATTCAAAAAGAGCTTTTTGAATCAAATGAAGGTCAAATGCAATCTACAAAGCTAATTAAATCAAATGAAAGTCAAACACATTCAAACAAAACTAAATGAATCAAATGAAAGTCAAAAACATCTAAAAAAAAACCTAATTAAATCAAATGAAAGTCAAACACATTCGAACAAAGCTATTGGAATATAATGAAAGTCAAATGCATTCTACAAAGCTGATTGAATCAAATGAAAGTAAAAAACATTCGAACAAAGCCAAATGAATCCAATGAAAGTCAAACACATTCAAACTAAACTATTTGAATCAAATGAAAGTCAAATGCATTCTACAAAGCTAATTGAATCAAATTAAAGTCAAACACATTCAAACAACGCTAATTAAATCAAAAGAAAGTCAAACACATTCAAACAAACCTAATTGAATCAAATGAAAGTCAAACACATTCAAACAGAGCTAATTGAATAAAATGAAAGTCAAACACATTCAAAAAGAGCTTTTTGAATCAAATGAAGGTCAAATGCATTTAAGAAAGCTAATTGAATCAAATGAAAGTCAAACACATTCAAACAAAGCTAATTGAATCAAATGTAAGTCAAACACATTCAAACAGAGCTTTTTAAATCAAATGAAAGTCAAATGCATTCAACAAAGCTAATTGAATCAAATGAAAGTAAAAAACATCTAAAAAAACCTAATTAAATCAAATGAAAGTCAAACACATTCAAGCAAAGCTATTTAAATCAAATAAAAGTCAAATGCATTCAAACAAAGCTATTTAAAGTGAAATGCTTTCTACAAAGCCAATTGAATCAAATGAAAGTCAAACACATTCAAACAAATCTAATTAAATCAAATGAAAGTCAAACACATTCAAACAAAGCTAATTGAATCAAATGAAAGTCAAACACATTCAAACAAAGCTGATTAGATCAAATGTAAGTCAAACACATTCAAACAGAGCTTTTTGAATCAAATTAAAGTCAAATGCATTCAACAAAGCTAATTGAATCAAACAAAAGTCAAAAACATCTATAAAAATCTAATTAAATCAAATGAAAGTCAAACACATTCAGACAAAGCTATTTGAATCAAATGAAATTCAAATGCATTCTACAAATCTAATTGAATCAAATGAAAGTAAAAACATCTAAAAAATTTCAAATTAAATGAATAAAAGGTCAAACACATTCAAACAAAACTATTTGAATCAAATGAAAGTCAAAGGCAATCTATAAAGCTAATTGAATCAAATGAAAGTCAAACACATTCAAACAAAGCTAATTGAATCAAATGAAAGTCAAACACATTCAAACAAAGCTAATTGAATCAAATGAAAGTAAAACACATTCAAACAAAACTAACAGAATCAAATGTAAGTCAAATACATTCAAACAAAGCTTTTTGAATCAAATGAAAGTCAAATGCATTTAACAAAGCTCATTGAATCAAATGAAAGTCAAAAACATCTAAAAAAAATTAATTAAATCAAATGAAAGTGAAACACATTCAGACAAAGCTATTTGAATCAAATGAAAGTCAAATGTATTCTACAAATCTAATTGAATCAAATGAAAGTAAAAAACATTCGAACAAAGCCAATTGAATCAAATGAAAGTCAAACACATTCAAACATACCTAATTGAATCAAATGAAAGTCAAACACATTCAAACAGACCTAATTGAATCAAATGAAAGTCAAACACATTCAAAAAGAGCTTTTTGAATCAAATGACGGTCAAATGCAATCTACAAAGCTAATTGAATCAAATGAAAGTCAAACACATTGAAACAAAGCTAATTGGATCAAATGTGAGTCAAACACATTCAAACAGAGCTTTTTGAATCAAATGAAAGTCAAATGCATTCATCAAAGCTAATTGAATCAAATGGAAGTCAATTGAATCAAATGAAAGTCAAACAAATTCAAAAAGAGCTTTTTGAATCAAATGAAGGTCAAATGCATTTAAGAAAGCTAATTGAATCAAATGAAAGTCAAACACATTCAAACAAAGCTAATTAAATCAAATGTAAGTTAAACACATTCAAACAGAGCTTTTTGAATCAAATGAAAGTCAAATGCATTCAACAAAGCTAATTGAATCAAACGAAAGTCAAAAACATCTAAAAAATCTAATTAAATCAAATGAAAGTCAAACACATTCAGACAAAGCTATTTGAATCAAATGAAAGTCAAATGCATTCTACAAATCTAATTGACTCAAATGAAAGTAAAAAACATCTAAAAAATTCAAATTAAATCAATAAAAGGTCAAACACATTCAAACAAAACTATTTGAATCAAGTGAAAGTCAAATGCATTCTATAAAGCTAATTGAATCAAATTAAAGTTAAACACATCCAAACAAAGCTAATTGAATCAAATGAAAGTAAAACACATTCAAACAAGTCTAATTGAATCAAATGAAAGTCAAACACATTTAAACAGACCTAATTGAATCAAATGAAAGTCAAACACATTCAAAAAGAGCTTTTTGAATCAAATGAAGGTCAAATGCAATCTACAAAGCTAATTAAATCAAATGAAAGTCAAACACATTCAAACAAAACTAAATGAATCAAATGAAAGTCAAAAACATCTTAAAAACCTAATTTAATCAAATGGAAGTCAAACACATTCAAACAAAGCTATTGGAATCTAATGAAAGTCAAATGCATTCTACAAAGCTTATTGAATCAAATGAAAGTATAAAACATTCGAACAAAGCCAAATGAATCCAATGAAAGTCAAACACATTCAAACCAAACTATTTGAATCAAATGAAAGTCAAATGCATTTTACAAAGCTAATTGAATCAAATGAAAGTCAAAAACATTCGAACAAAGCCAATTGAATCAAATGAAAGTCAAACACATTTAAACAAACCTAATTGAATCAAATGAAAGTCAAACACATTCAAACAGACCTAATTGAATCAAATGAAAGTCAAAACATTCAAAAAGAGCTTTTTGAATCAAATGACGGTCAAATGCAATCTACAAAGCTAATTGAATCAAATGAAAGTCAAACACATTGAAACAAAGCTAATTGGATCAAATGTAAGTCAAACACATTCAAACAGAGCATTTTGAATCAATTGAAAGTCAAATGCATTCAACAAAGCTAATTGAATCAAATGAAAGTAAAAAACATCTAAAAAAACCTAATTAAATCAAATGAAAGTCAAACACATTCAAGAAAAGCTCTTTAAATCAAATAAAAGTCAAATGCATTCAAACAAAGCTATTGAAAGTCAAATTCTACAAAGCCAATTGAATCAAATGAAAGTCAAACACATTCAAACAAACCTAATTAAATCAAATGAAAGTCAAACACATTCAAACAAAGCTAATTGAATCAAATGAAAGTCAAACACATTCAAACAAAGCTGATTAGATCAAATGTAAGTCAAACACATTCAAACAGAGCTTTTTGAATCAAATTAAAGTCAAATGCATTCAACAAAGCTAATTGAATCAAACGAAAGTCAAAAAACATCTAAAAAAATCTAATTAAATCAAATGAAAGTCAAACACATTCAGACAAAGCTATTTGAATCAAATGAAATTCAAATGCATTCTACAAATCTAATTGAATCAAATGAAAGTAAAAAACATCTAAAAAATTCAAATTAAATAAATCAATAAAAGGTCAAACACATTCAAACAAAGCTAATTGAATCAAATGAAAGTCAAACACATTCAAACAAAGCTAATTGAATCAAATGAAAGTAAAACACATTCAAACAAACCTAATTGAATTAAATGAAAGTCAAAGATATTCAAACAGAGCTAATTGTATCAAATGAAAGTCAAACACATCCAAACAAAGCTAATTGAATCAAATGTAAGTCAAACACATTCAAACAGAGCTTTTTAAATCAAATGAAAGTCAAATGCATTTAACAATGCTAATTGAATCATATGAAAGTAAAAAACATCTTAAAAAATCTAATTAAATCAAATGAAAGTCAAACACATTCAGACAAAGCTGTTTGAATCAAATGAAAGTCAGACACATTCAACAAAGCTATTTGAGTTAAATGAAAGTCTAATGCAATCTACAAAGCTAATTGAATCAAATGAAAGTTAAACACATTCAAACAAACCTAACAGAATCAAATGTAAGTCAAATACATTCAAACAGAGCTTTTTGAATCAAATGAAAATCAAATGCATTCAACAAAGCTCATTGAATCAAATGAAAGTAAAAAACATCTAAAAAAATCTAATTAAATCAAATGAAAGTTAAACAGATTCAGACAAAGCTATTTGAATCAAATGAAAGTCAAATGTATTCTACAAATCTAATTGAATCAAATGAAAGTAAAAAACATTCGAACAAAGCCAATTGAATCAAATGAAAGTCAAACACATTCAAACAAACCTAATTGAATCAAATGAAAGTCAAACACATTCAAACAGACCTAATTGAATCAAATGAAAGTCAAACACATTCAAAAAGAGCTTTTTGAATCAAATGACGGTCAAATGCAATCTACAAAGCTAATTGAATCAAATGAAAGTCAAACACATTGAACCAAAGCTAATTGGATCAAATGTGAGTCAAACACATTCAAATAGAGCTTTTTTAATCCAATGAAAGTCAAATGCATTCAACAAAGCTAATTGAATCAAATGGAATCAATTGAATCAAATGAAAGTCAAACAAATTCAAAAAGAGCTTTTTGAATCAAATGAAGGTCAAATGCATTTAAAGAAAGCTAATTGAATCAAATGAAAGTCAAACACATTCAAACAAAAGCTAATTGAATCAAATGTAAGTCAATCACATTCAAACAGAGCTTTTTGAATCAAATGAAAGTCAAATGCATTCAACAAAGCTAATTGAATCAAACGAAAGTAAAAAACATCTAAAAAAATCTAATTAAATCAAATGTAAGTCAAACACATTCAAACAGAGCATTTTGAATCAATTGAAAGTCAAATGCATTCAACAAAGCTAATTGAATCAAATGAAAGTAAAAAACATCTAAAAAAAATCTAATTAAATCAAATGAAGGTTAAACACATTAAGACAAAGCTATTTGAATCAAATGAAAGTCAAATGTATTCTACAAATCTAATTGAATCAAATGAAAGTAAAAAAACATTCGAACAAAGCCAATTGAATCAAATGAAAGTCAAACACATTCAAACAAACCTAATTGAATCAAATGAAAGTCAAACACATTCAAACAACCTAATTGAATCAAATGAAAGTCAAACACATTCAAAAAGAGCTTTTTGAATCAAATGACGGTCAAATGCAATCTACAAAGCTAATTGAATCAAATGAAAGTCAAACACATTGAAACAAAGCTAATTGGATCAAATGTGAGTCAAACACATTCAAACAGAGCTTTTTGAATCAAATGAAAGTCAAATGCATTCATCAAAGCTAATTGAATCAAATGGAAGTCAATTGAATCAAATGAAAGTCAAACAAATTCAAAAAAGAGCTTTTTGAATCAAATGAAGGTCAAATGCATTTAAGAAAGCTAATTGAATCAAATGAAAGTCAAACACATTCAAACAAAGCTAATTAAATCAAATGTAAGTTAAACACATTCAAACAGAGCTTTTTGAAATCAAATGAAAGTCAAATGCATTCAACAAAGCTAATTGAATCAAACGAAAGTCAAAAACATCTAAAAAATCTAATTAAATCAAATGAAAGTCAAACACATTCAGACAAAGCTATTTGAATAAAATGAAAGTCAAATGCATTCTACAAATCTAATTGACTCAAATGAAAGTAAAAAACATCTAAAAAATTCAAATTAAATCAATAAAAGGTCAAACACACTCAAACAAAACTTATTTGAATCAAGTGAAAGGCAAATGCATTCTACAAAGCTAATTGATTCAAATTAAAGTCAAACACATCCAAACAAAGCTAATTGAATCAAATAAAAGTAAAACACATTCAAACAAGTCTAATTGAATCAAATGAAATTCAAACACATTCAAACAGAGCTAAATTGAATCAAATGAAAGTCAAACACATTCAAAAAGTGCTTTTTGAATGAAATGAAGGTCAAATGCAATCTACAAAGCTAATTAAATCAAATGAAAGTCAAACACATTCAAACAAAACTAAATGAATCAAATGAAAGTCAAAAACATCTTAAAAACCTAATTTAATCAAATGGAAGTCAAACACATTCAAACAAAGCTATTGGAATCTAATGAAAGTCAAATGCATTCTACAAAGCTTATTGAATCAAATGAAAGTATAAAACATTCGAACAAAGCCAAATGAATCCAATGAAAGTCAAACACATTCAAACAAACTATTTGAATCAAATGAAAGTCAAATGCATTATACAAAGCTAATTGAATCAAATGAAAGTCAAAAACATTCGAACAAAGCCAATTGAATCAAATGAAAGTCAAACACATTTAAACAAACCTAATTGAATCAAATGAAAGTCAAACACATTCAAACAGACCTAATTGAATCAATGAAAGTCAAACACATTCAAAAAGAGCTTTTTGAATCAAATGACGGTCAAATGCAATCTACAAAGCTAATTGAATCAAATGAAAGTCAAACACATTGAAACAAAGCTAATTGGATCAAATGTAAGTCAAACACATTCAAACAGAGCATTTTGAATCAATTGAAAGTCAAATGCATTCAACAAAGCTAATTGAATCAAATGAAAGTAAAAAACATCTAAAAAAACCTAATTAAATCAAATGAAAGTCAAACACATTCAAGAAAAGCTCTTTAAATCAAATAAAAGTCAAATGCATTCAAACAAAGCTATTGAAAGTCAAATGTTTTCTACAAAGCCAATTGAATCAAATGAAAGTCAAACACATTCAAACAAACCTAATTAAATCAAATGAAAGTCAAAACACATTCAAACAAAGCTAATTGAATCAAATGAAAGTCAAACACATTCAAACAAAGCTGATTAGATCAAATGTAAGTCAAACACATTCAAACAGAGCATTTTGAATCAATTGAAAGTCAAATGCATTCAACAAAGCTAATTGAATCAAATGAAAGTAAAAAACATCTAAAAAAACCTAATTAAATCAAATGAAAGTCAAACACATTCAAGCAAAGCTATTTAAATCAAATAAAAGTCAAATGCATTCAAACAAAGCTATTGAAAGTGAAATGCTTTCTACAAAGCCAATTGAATCAAATGAAAGTC
The DNA here is from genome assembly GCF_001683475.1 of Chenopodium quinoa. Lineage (NCBI taxonomy): Eukaryota > Viridiplantae > Streptophyta > Magnoliopsida > Caryophyllales > Amaranthaceae > Chenopodium > Chenopodium quinoa. Next base: position 16,071 of record NW_018745396.1, read on the forward strand.
AAACACATTCAAACAAATCTAATTAAATCAAATGAAAGTCAAACACATTCAAACAAAGCTAATTGAATCAAATGAAAGTCAAACACATTCAAACAAAGCTGATTAGATCAAATGTAAGTCAAACACATTCAAACAGAGCTTTTTGAATCAAATTAAAGTCAAATGCATTCAACAAAGCTAATTGAATCAAACAAAAGTAAAAAAACATCTATAAAAATCTAATTAAATCAAATGAAAGTCAAACACATTCAGACAAAGCTATTTGAATCAAATGAAAGTCAAATGCATTCTACAAATCTAATTGACTCAAATGATAGTAAAAATTCAAATTAAATCAATAAAAGGTCAAACACATTCAAACAAAACTATTTGAATCAAGTGAAAGTCAAATGCATTCTATAAAGCTAATTGAATCAAATTAAAGTCAAACACATCCAAACAAAGCTAATTGAATCAAATGAAAGTAAAACACATTTAGACAAAGCTATTTGAATCAAATGAAAGTCAAATGTATTCTACAAATCTAATTGAATCAAATGAAAGTAAAAAACATTCGAACAAAGCCAATTGAATCAAATGAAAGTCAAACACATTCAAACAAACCTAATTGAATCAAATGAAATTCAAACACATTCAAACAGAGCTAATTGAATCAAATGAAAGTCAAACACATTCAAAAAGAGCTTTTTGAATCAAATGATGGTCAAATGCAATCTACAAAGCTAATTGAATCAAATGAAAGTCAAAAACATTGAAACAAAGCTAATTGGATCAAATGTGAGTCAAACACATTCAAACAGAGCTTTTTGAATCAAATGAAAGTCAAATGCATTCAACAAAACTAATTGAATCAAACGAAAGTCAAAAACATCTAAAAAATCTAATTAAATCAAATGAAAGTCAAACACATTCAGACAAAGCTATTTGAATCAAATGAAAGTCAAATGCATTCTACAAATCTAATTGACTCAAATGATAGTAAAAATTCAAATTAAATCAATAAAAGGTCAAACACATTCAAACAAAACTATTTGAATCAAGTGAAAGTCAAATGCATTCTATAAAGCTAATTGAATCAAATTAAAGTCAAACACATCCAAACAAAGCTAATTGAATCAAATGAAAGTAAAACACATTTAGACAAAGCTATTTGAATCAAATGAAAGTCAAATGTATTCTACGAATCTAATTGAATCAAATGAAAGTAAAAAACATTCGAACAAAGCCAATTGAATCAAATGAAAGTCAAACACATTCAAACAAACCTAATTGAATCAAATGAAATTCAAACACATTCAAACAGAGCTAATTGAATCAAATGAAAGTCAAACACATTCAAAAAGAGCTTTTTGAATCAAATGAAGGTCAAATGCAATCTACAAAGCTAATTAAATCAAATGAAAGTCAAACACATTCAAACAAAACTAAATGAATCAAATGAAAGTCAAAAACATCTAAAAAAAACCTAACTAAATCAAATGAAAGTCAAACACATTCGAACAAAGCTATTGGAATATAATGAAAGTCAAATGCATTCTACAAAGCTGATTGAATCAAATGAAAGTAAAAAACATTCGAACAAAGCCAAATGAATCCAATGAAAATCAAACACATTCAAACTAAACTATTTGAATCAAATGAAAGTCAAATGCATTCTACAAAGCTAATTGAATCAAATTAAAGTCAAACACATTCAAACAACGCTAATTAAATCAAAAGAAAGTCAAACACATTCAAACAAACCTAATTGAATCAAATGAAAGTCAAACACATTCAAACAGAGCTAATTGAATAAAATGAAAGTCAAACACATTCAAAAAGAGCTTTTTGAATCAAATGAAGGTCAAATGCATTTAAGAAAGCTAATTGAATCAAATGAAAGTCAAACACATTCAAACAAAGCTAATTGAATCAAATGTAAGTCAAACACATTCAAACAGAGCTTTTTAAATCAAATGAAAGTCAAATGCATTCAACAAAGCTAATTGAATCAAATGAAAGTAAAAAACATCTAAAAAAACCTAATTAAATCAAATGAAAGTCAAACACATTCAAGCAAAGCTATTTAAATCAAATAAAAGTCAAATGCATTCAAACAAAGCTATTTAAAGTGAAATGCTTTCTACAAAGCCAATTGAATCAAATGAAAGTCAAACACATTCAAACAAATCTAATTAAATCAAATGAAAGTCAAACACATTCAAACAAAGCTAATTGAATCAAATGAAAGTCAAACACATTCAAAACAAAGCTGATTAGATCAAATGTAAGTCAAAACACATTCAAACAGAGCTTTTTGAATCAAATTAAAGTCAAATGCATTCAACAAAGCTAATTGAATCAAACAAAAGTCAAAAACATCTATAAAAAATCTAATTAAATCAAATGAAAGTCAAACACATTCAGACAAAGCTATTTGAATCAAATGAAATTCAAATGCATTCTACAAATCTAATTGAATCAAATGAAAGTAAAAACATCTAAAAAATTTCAAATTAAATGAAATAAAAGGTCAAACACATTCAAACAAAACTATTTGAATCAAATGAAAGTCAAAGGCAATCTATAAAGCTAATTGAATCAAATGAAAGTCAAAACACATTCAAACAAAGCTAATTGAATCAAATGAAAGTCAAACACATTCAAACAAAGCTAATTGAATCAAATGAAAGTAAAACACATTCAAACAAACCTAACAGAATCAAATGTAAGTCAAATACATTCAAACAAAGCTTTTTGAATCAAAATGAAAGTCAAATGCATTTAACAAAGCTCATTGAATCAAATGAAAGTCAAAAACATCTAAAAAAAATTAATTAAATCAAATGAAAGTGAAACACATTCAGACAAAGCTATTTGAATCAAATGAAAGTCAAATGTATTCTACAAATCTAATTGAATCAAATGAAAGTAAAAAACATTCGAACAAAGCCAATTGAATCAAATGAAAGTCAAACACATTCAAACATACCTAATTGAATCAAATGAAAGTCAAACACATTCAAACAGACCTAATTGAATCAAATGAAAGTCAAACACATTCAAAAAGAGCTTTTTTGAATCAAATGACGGTCAAATGCAATCTACAAAGCTAATTGAATCAAATGAAAGTCAAACACATTGAAACAAAGCTAATTGGATCAAATGTGAGTCAAAACACATTCAAACAGAGCTTTTTGAATCAAATGAAAGTCAAATGCATTCATCAAAGCTAATTGAATCAATGATGGAAGTCAATTGAATCAAATGAAAGTCAAACAAATTCAAAAAGAGCTTTTTGAATCAAATGAAGGTCAAATGCATTTAAGAAAGCTAATTGAATCAAATGAAAGTCAAACACATTCAAACAAAGCTAATTAAATCAAATGTAAGTTAAACACATTCAAACAGAGCTTTTTGAATCAAATGAAAGTCAAATGCATTCAACAAAGCTAATTGAATCAAACGAAAGTCAAAAACATCTAAAAAAATCTAATTAAATCAAATGAAAGTCAAACACATTCAGACAAAGCTATTTGAATCAAATGAAAGTCAAATGCATTCTACAAATCTAATTGACTCAAATGAAAGTAAAAAACATCTAAAAAATTCAAATTAAATCAATAAAAGGTCAAACACATTCAAACAAAACTATTTGAATCAAGTGAAAGTCAAATGCATTCTATAAAGCTAATTGAATCAAATTAAAGTCAAACACATCCAAACAAAGCTAATTGAATCAAATGAAAGTAAAACACATTCAAACAAGTCTAATTGAATCAAATGAAAGTCAAACATATTCAAACAGACCTAATTGAATCAAATGAAAGTCAAACACATTCAAAAAGAGCTTTTTGAATCAAATGAAGGTCAAATGCAATCTACAAAGCTAATTAAATCAAATGAAAGTCAAACACATTCAAACAAAACTAAATGAATCAAATGAAAGTCAAAAACATCTTAAAAACCTAATTTAATCAAATGGAAGTCAAACACATTCAAACAAAGCTATTGGAATCTAATGAAAGTCAAATGCATTCTACAAAGCTTATTGAATCAAATGAAAAGTATAAAACATTCGAACAAAGCCAAATGAATCCAATGAAAGTCAAACACATTCAAACCAAACTATTTGAATCAAATGAAAGTCAAATGCATTATACAAAGCTAATTGAATCAAATGAAAGTCAAAAAACATTCGAACAAAGCCAATTGAATCAAAATGAAAGTCAAACACATTTAAACAAACCTAATTGAATCAAATGAAAGTCAAACACATTCAAACAGACCTAATTGAATCAAATGAAAGTCAAACACATTCAAAAAGAGCTTTTTGAATCAAATGACGGTCAAATGCAATCTACAAAGCTAATTGAATCAAATGAAAGTCAAAACACATTGAAACAAAGCTAATTGGATCAAATGTAAGTCAAACACATTCAAACAGAGCATTTTGAATCAATTGAAAGTCAAATGCATTCAACAAAGCTAATTGAATCAAATGAAAGTAAAAAACATCTAAAAAAACCTAATTAAATCAAATGAAAGTCAAACACATTCAAGAAAAGCTCTTTTAAATCAAATAAAAGTCAAATGCATTCAAACAAAGCTATTGAAAGTCAAATGTTTTCTACAAAGCCAATTGAATCAAATGAAAGTCAAACACATTCAAACAAACCTAATTAAATCAATTGAAAGTCAAACACATTCAAACAAAGCTAATTGAATCAAATGAAAGTCAAACAACATTCAAACAAAGCTGATTAGATCAAATGTAAGTCAAACACATTCAAACAGAGCTTTTTGAATTAAATTAAAGTCAAATGCATTCAACAAAGCTAATTGAATCAAACGAAAGTCAAAAACATCTAAAAAAAATCTAATTAAATCAAATGAAAGTCAAACACATTCAGACAAAGCTATTTGAATCAAATGAAATTCAAATGCATTCTACAAATCTAATTGAATCAAATGAAAGTAAAAAACATCTAAAAAATTCAAATTAAATCAATAAAAGGTCAAACACATTCAAACAAAGCTAATTGAATCAAATGAAAGTCAAACACATTCAAACAAAGCTAATTGAATCAAATGAAAGTAAAACACATTCAAACAAACCTAATTGAATTAAATGAAAGTCAAAGATATTCAAACAGAGCTAATTGTATCAAATGAAAGTCAAACACATCCAAACAAAGCTAATTGAATCAAATGTAAGTCAAACACATTCAAACAGAGCTTTTTAAATCAAATGAAAGTCAAATGCATTTAACAATGCTAAATTGAATCATATGAAAGTAAAAAACATCTTAAAAATCTAATTAAATCAAATGAAAGTCAAACACATTCAGACAAAGCTGTTTGAATCAAATGAAAAGTCAGAACACATTCAACAAAGCTATTTGAGTTAAATGAAAGTCTAATGCAATCTACAAAGCTAATTGAATCAAATGAAAGTTAAACACATTCAAACAAACCTAACAGAATCAAATGTAAGTCAAATACATTCAAACAGAGCTTTTTGAATCAAATGAAAATCAAATGCATTCAACAAAGCTCATTGAATCAAATGAAAGTAAAAAACATCTAAAAAAATCTAATTAAATCAAATGAAAGTTAAACAGATTCAGACAAAGCTATTTGAATCAAATGAAAGTCAAATGTATTCTACAAATCTAATTGAATCAAATGAAAGTAAAAAACATTCGAACAAAGCCAATTGAATCAAATGAAAGTCAAACACATTCAAACAAACCTAATTGAATCAAATGAAAGTCAAACACATTCAAACAGACCTAATTGAATCAAATGAAAGTCAAACACATTCAAAAAGAGCTTTTTGAATCAAATGACGGTCAAATGCAATCTACAAAGCTAATTGAATCAAATGAAAGTCAAACACATTGAACCAAAGCTAATTGGATCAAATGTGAGTCAAACACATTCAAATAGAGCTTTTTTAATCCAATGAAAAGTCAAATGCATTCATCAAAGCTAATTGAATCAAATGGAAGTCAATTGAATCAAATGAAAGTCAAACACATCCAAACAAAGCTAATTGAATCAAATGAAAGTAAAACACATTTAGACAAAGCTATTTGAATCAAATGAAAGTCAAATGTATTCTACAAATCTAATTGAATCAAATGAAAGTAAAAAACATTCGAACAAAGCCAATTGAATCAAATGAAAGTCAAACACATTCAAACAAACCTAATTGAATCAAATGAAATTCAAACACATTCAAACAGAGCTAATTGAATCAAATGAAAGTCAAACACATTCAAAAAGAGCTTTTTGAATCAAATGATGGTCAAATGCAATCTACAAAGCTAATTGAATCAAATGAAAGTCAAAAACATTGAAACAAAGCTAATTGGATCAAATGTGAGTCAAACACATTCAAACAGAGCTTTTTGAATCAAATGAAAGTCAAATGCATTCAACAAAACTAATTGAATCAAACGAAAGTCAAAAACATCTAAAAAATCTAATTAAATCAAATGAAAGTCAAACACATTCAGACAAAGCTATTTGAATCAAATGAAAGTCAAATGCATTCTACAAATCTAATTGACTCAAATGATAGTAAAAATTCAAATTAAATCAATAAAAGGTCAAACACATTCAAACAAAACTATTTGAATCAAGTGAAAGTCAAATGCATTCTATAAAGCTAATTGAATCAAATTAAAAGTCAAACACATCCAAACAAAGCTAATTGAATCAAATGAAAGTAAAACACATTTAGACAAAGCTATTTTGAATCAAATGAAAGTCAAATGTATTCTACAAATCTAATTGAATCAAATGAAAGTAAAAAAACATTCGAACAAAGCCAATTGAATCAAATGAAAGTCAAACACATTCAAACAAACCTAATTGAATCAAATGAAATTCAAACACATTCAAACAGAGCTAATTGAATCAAATGAAAGTCAAACACATTCAAAAGAGCTTTTTGAATCAAATGAAGGTCAAATGCAATCTACAAAGCTAATTAAATCAAATGAAAGTCAAACACATTCAAACAAAACTAAATGAATCAAATGAAAGTCAAAAAACATCTAAAAAAAAACCTAATTAAATCAAATGAAAGTCAAACACATTCGAACAAAGCTATTGGAATATAATGAAAGTCAAATGCATTCTACAAAGCTGATTGAATCAAATGAAAGTAAAAAACATTCGAACAAAGCCAAATGAATCCAATGAAAGTCAAACACATTCAAACTAAACTATTTGAATCAAATGAAAGTCAAATGCATTCTACAAAGCTAATTGAATCAAATTAAAGTCAAACACATTCAAACAACGCTAATTAAATCAAAAGAAAGTCAAACACATTCAAACAAACCTAATTGAATCAAATGAAAGTCAAACACATTCAAACAGAGCTAATTGAATAAAATGAAAGTCAAACACATTCAAAAAGAGCTTTTTGAATCAAATGAAGGTCAAATGCATTTAAGAAAGCTAATTGAATCAAATGAAAGTCAAACACATTCAAACAAAGCTAATTGAATCAAATGTAAGTCAAACACATTCAAACAGAGCTTTTTAAATCAAAATGAAAGTCAAATGCATTCAACAAAGCTAATTGAATCAAATGAAAGTAAAAAACATCTAAAAAAACCTAATTAAATCAAATGAAAGTCAAACACATTCAAGCAAAGCTATTTAAATCAAATAAAAGTCAAATGCATTCAAACAAAGCTATTTAAAGTGAAATGCTTTCTACAAAGCCAATTGAATCAAATGAAAGTCAAACACATTCAAACAAATCTAATTAAATCAAATGAAAGTCAAACACATTCAAACAAAGCTAATTGAATCAAATGAAAGTCAAACACATTCAAACAAAGCTGATTAGATCAAATGTAAGTCAAACACATTCAAACAGAGCTTTTTGAATCAAATTAAAGTCAAATGCATTCAACAAAGCTAATTGAATCAAACAAAAGTCAAAAACATCTAAAAAATCTAATTAAATCAAATGAAAGTCAAACACATTCAGACAAAGCTATTTGAATCAAATGAAATTCAAATGCATTCTACAAATCTAATTGAATCAAATGAAAGTAAAAACATCTAAAAAATTCAAATTAAATGAATAAAAGGTCAAACACATTCAAACAAAACTATTTGAATCAAATGAAAGTCAAAGCAATCTAAAGCTAATTGAATCAAATGAAAGTCAAACACATTCAAACAAAGCTAATTGAATCAAATGAAAGTCAAACAATTCAAAGCTAATTGAATCAAATGAAAGTAAAACACATTCAAACAAACTAAGAATCAAATGTAAGTCAAATACATTCAAACAAAGCTTTTTGAATCAAATGAAAGTCAAATGCATTTAACAAAGCTCATTGAATCAAATGAAAGTCAAAAACATCTAAAAAAAATTAATTAAATCAAATGAAAGTGAAACACATTCAGACAAAGCTATTTGAATCAAATGAAAGTCAAATGTATTCTACAAATCTAATTGAATCAAATGAAAGTAAAAAACATTCGAACAAAGCCAATTGAATCAAATGAAAGTCAAACACATTCAAACAACCTAATTGAATCAAATGAAAGTCAAACACATTCAAACAGACCTAATTGAATCAAATGAAAGTCAACACATTCAAAAAGAGCTTTTTGAATCAAATGACGGTCAAATGCAATCTACAAAGCTAATTGAATCAAATGAAAGTCAAACACATTGAAACAAAGCTAATTGGATCAAATGTGAGTCAAACACATTCAAACAGAGCTTTTTGAATCAAATGAAAGTCAAATGCATTCATCAAAGCTAATTGAATCAAATGAAGTCAATTGAATCAAATGAAAGTCAAACAAATTCAAAAAGAGCTTTTTGAATCAAATGAAGGTCAAATGCATTTAAGAAAGCTAATTGAATCAAATGAAAGTCAAACACATTCAAACAAAGCTAATTAAATCAAATGTAAGTTAAACACATTCAAACAGAGCTTTTTGAATCAAATGAAAGTCAAATGCATTCAACAAAGCTAATTGAATCAAACGAAAGTCAAAAACATTTAAAAAATCTAATTAAATCAAATGAAAGTCAAACACATTCAGACAAAGCTATTTGAATCAAATGAAAGTCAAATGCATTCTACAAATCTAATTGACTCAAATGAAAGTAAAAAACATCTAAAAATTCAAATTAAATCAATAAAGGTCAAACACATTCAAACAAAACTATTTGAATCAAGTGAAAGTCAAATGCATTCTATAAAGCTAATTGAATCAAATTAAAGTAAACACATCCAAACAAAGCTAATTGAATCCAAACATTCAAACAAGTCTAATTGAATCAAATGAAAGTCAAACACAAAACAACCTAATTGAATCAAATGAAAGTCAAACACATTCAAAAAAGAGCTTTTTGAATCAAATGAAGGTCAAATGCAATCTACAAAGCTAATTAAATCAAATGAAAGTCAAACACATTCAAACAAAACTAAATGAATCAAATGAAAGTCAAAAACATCTTAAAAACCTAAAATCAAATGGAAGTCAAACACATTCAAACAAAGCTATTGGAATCTAATGAAAGTCAAATGCATTCTACAAAGCTTATTGAATCAAATGAAAGTAAAAACATTCGAACAAAGCCAAATGAATCCAATGAAAGTCAAACACATTCAAACAAACTATTTGAATCAAATGAAAGTCAAATGCATTTTACAAAGCTAATTGAATCAAATGAAAGTCAAAAACATTCGAACAAAGCCAATTGAATCAAATGAAAGTCAAACACATTTAAACAAACCTAATTGAATCAAATGAAAGTCAAACATTCTAATGAATCAAATGAAAGTCAAACACATTCAAAAAGAGCTTTTTGAATCAAATGACGGTCAAATGCAATCTACAAAGCTAATTGAATCAAATGAAAGTCAAACACATTGAAACAAAGCTAATTGGATCAAATATAAGTCAAACACATTCAAACAGAGCATTTTGAATCAATTGAAAGTCAAATGCATTCAACAAAGCTAATTGAATCAAATGAAAGTAAAAAACATCTAAAAAAACCTAATTAAATCAAATGAAAGTCAAACACATTCAAAGCTCTTTAAATCAAATAAAAGTCAAATGCATTCAAACAAAGCTATTGAAAGTCAAATGTTTTCTACAAAGCCAATTGAATCAAATGAAAGTCAAACACATTCAAACAAACCTAATTAAATCAAATGAAAGTCAAACACATTCAAACAAAGCTAATTGAATCAAATGAAAGTCAAACACATTCAAACAAAGCATCAAATGTAAGTCAAACACATTCAAACAGAGCTTTTTGAATTAAATTAAAGTCAAATGCATTCAACAAAGCTAATTGAATCAAACGAAAGTCAAAAACATCTAAAAAAATCTAATTAAATCAAATGAAAGTCAAACACATTCAGACAAAGCTATTTGAATCAAATGAAATTCAAATGCATTCTACAAATCTAATTGAATCAAATGAAAGTAAAAACAAAAAATTCAAATTAAATCAATAAAAGGTCAAACACATTCAAACAAAGCTAATTGAATCAAATGAAAGTCAAACACATTCAAACAAAGCTAATTGAATCAAATGAAAGTAAAACACATTCAAACAAACCTAATTGAAAAATGAAAGTCAAAGATATTCAAACAGAGCTAATTGAATCAAATGAAAGTCAAACACATCCAAACAAAGCTAATTGAATCAAATGTAAGTCAAACACATTCAAACAGAGAATCAAATGAAAGTCAAATGCAAACAAAGCTAATTGAATCAAATGAAAGTAAAAAACATCAAAAAATCTAATTAAATCAAATGAAAGTCAAACACATTCAGACAAAGCTGTTTGAATCAAATGAAAGTCAACACATTCAACAAAGCTTTTGAGTTAAATGAAAGTCTAATGCAATCTACAAAGCTAATTGAATCAAATGAAAGTTAAACACATTCAAACAAACCTAACAGAATCAAATGTAAGTCAAATACATTCAAACAGAGCTTTTTGAATCAAATGAAAATCAAATGCATTCAACAAAGCTCATTGAATCAAATGAAAGTAAAAAACATCTAAAAAAATCTAATTAAATCAAATGAAATAAACAATTCAGACAAAGCTATTTGAATCAAATGAAAGTCAAATGTATTCTACAAATCTAATTGAATCAAATGAAAGTAAAAAACATTCGAACAAAGCCAATTGAATCAAATGAAAGTCAAACACATTCAAACAAACCTAATTGAATCAAATGAAAGTCAAACACATTCAAACAGACCTAATTGAATCAAATGAAAGTCAAACACATTCAAAAAGCTTTTGAATCAAATGACGGTCAAATGCAATCTACAAAGCTAATTGAATCAAATGAAAGTCAAACACATTGAACAAAGCTAATTGATCAAATGTGAGTCAAACACATTCAGCTTTTTTAATCCAATGAAAGTCAAATGCATTCATCAAAGCTAATTGAATCAAATGGAAGTCAATTGAATCAAATGAAAGTCAAACAAATTCAAAAAGAGCTTTTTGAATCAAATGAAGGTCAAATGCATTTAAGAAAGCTAATTGAATCAAATGAAAGTCAAACACATTCAAACAAAGCTAATTGAATCAAATGTAAGTCAAACACATTCAAACAGAGCTTTTTGAATCAAATGAAAGTCAAATGCATTCAACAAAGCTAATTGAATCAAACGAAAGTAAAAAACATCTAAAAAATCTAATTAAATCAAATGTAAGTCAAACACATTCAAACAAGCATTTGAATCAATTGAAAGTCAAATGCATTCAACAAAGCTAATTGAATCAAATGAAAGTAAAAAACATCTAAAAAAATCTAATTAAATCAAATGAAGTCAAACACATTAAGACAAAGCTATTTGAATCAAATGAAAGTCAAATGTATTCTACAAATCTAATTGAATCAAATGAAAGTAAAAAAACATTCGAACAAAGCCAATTGAATCAAATGAAAGTCAAACACATTCAAACAAACCTAATTGAATCAAATGAAAGTCAAACACATTCAAACAGACCTAATTGAATCAAATGAAAGTCAAACACATTCAAAAAGAGCTTTTTGAATCAAATGACGGTCAAATGCAATCTACAAAGCTAATTGAATCAAATGAAAGTCAAACACATTGAAACAAAGCTAATTGGATCAAATGTGAGTCAAACACATTCAAACAGAGCTTTGAATCAAATGAAAGTCAAATGAAAGCTAATTGAATCAAATTCAATTGAATCAAAGTCAAACAAATTCAAAAAGAGCTTTTTGAATCAAATGAAGGTCAAATGCATTTAAGAAAGCTAATTGAATCAATTGAAAGTCAAAACACACTCAAACAAACCTAATTGAATCAAATGAAAGTGAAACAAATTCAAACAGAGCTTTTTGAATCAAATGAAAACTCAAATGCATTCAACAAAGCTAATTGAATCAAACGAAAGTCAAAAACATCTAAAAAAATCTAATTACATCAAATGAAAGTCAAACACATTCAGACAAAGCTATTTGAATCAAATGAAAGTCAAATGCATTCTACAAATCTAATTGACTCAAATGAAAGTAAAAAAACATCTAAAAAATTCAAATTAAATCAATAAAAGGTCAAACACATTCAAACAAAACTATTTAATCAAGTGAAAGTCAAATGCATTCTATAAAGCTAATTGAATCAAATTAAAGTCAAACACATCCAAACAAAGCTAATTGAATCAAATGAAAGTAAAACACATTCAACAAGTCTAATTGAATCAAATGAAATTCAAACACATTCAAACAGAGCTAATTGAATCAAATGAAAGTCAAACACATTCAAAAAGAGCTTTTGAATCAAATGAAGGTCAAATGCAATCTACAAAGCTAATTAATCAAATGAAAGTCAAACACATTCAAACAAAACTAAATGAATCAAATGAAAGTCAAAAAACATCTAAAAAAACCTTATTAAATCAAATGAAAGTCAAACACATGCAAACAAAGCTATTGGAATCTAATGAAAGTCAAATGCATTCTACAAAGCTTATTGAATCAAATGAAAGTAAAAAACATTCGAACAAAGCCAAATGAATCCAATGAAAGTCAAACACATTCAAACTAAACTATTTGAATCAAATGAAAGTCAAATACATTTACAAAGCTAATTGAATCAAATGAAAGTAAAAACATTCCAACAAACAATTGAATCAAATGAAAGTCAAACACATTCAACAAACCTAATTGAATCAAACAAAAGTCAAACACATTCAAACAGACCTAATTGAATCAAATGAAAGTCAAACACATTCAAAAGAGCTTTTGTAATCAAATGACGGTCAAATGCAATCTACAAAGCTATTTGAATCAAATGAAAGTCAAACACATTGAAACAATGCTACTTGGATCAAATGTAAGTCAAACACATTCAAACAGAGCATTTTAATCAATTGAAAGTCAAATGCATTCAACAAAGCTAATTGAATCAAAAGAAAGTAAAAAACATCTAAAACCTAAGTACATCAAATGAAAGTCAAACACATTCAAGAAAAGCTATTTAAATCAAATAAAAGTAAATGCATTCAACAAAGCTAATTGAATCAAATGAAAGTAAAACATCTAAAAAAATCTAATTAAATCAAATGATAGTCAAACATATTCAGACAAAGTTGTTTGAATCAATAAAAGTCAAACACATTCAACAAAGCTATTTGAATTAAATGAAAGTCAAATGCAATCTACAAAGCTAATTGAATCAAATGAAAGTTAAACACATTCAAAAAACCTAACAGAATCAAATGTAAGTCAAATACATTCAAACAGAGCTTTTTGAATCAAATTAAAGTCAAATGCATTCAACAAAGCTAATGAATCAACCAAAGTCAAAAACATCTAAAAAAATCTAATTAAATCAAATGAAAGTCAAACACATTCAGACAAAGCTATTTGAATCAAATGAAAATCAAATGCATTCTACAAATCTAATTGAATCAAATGAAAGTATAAACATCTAAAAAATTCAAATTAAATCAATAAAAGGTCAAACACATTCAAACAAAACTATTTGAATCAAATGAAAGTCAAAGGCAATCTATAAAGCTAATTGAATCAAATGAAAGTCAAACACATTCAAACAAAGCTAATTGAATCAAATGAAAGTCAAACACATTCAAACAATGCTAATTGAATCGAATGAAAGTAAAACACATTCAAACAAACCTAATTGAATCAAATGAAAGTCAAAGATATTCAAACAGAGCTAATTGAATCAAATGAAAGTCAAACACATCCAAACAAAGCTAATTGAATCAAATGTAAGTCAAATACATTCAAACAGAGCTTTTTGAATCAAATGAAAGTCAAATGCATTCAACAAAGCTCATTGAATCAAACGAAAGTCAAAAACATCTAAAAAAAATCTTATTAAATCAAATGAAAGTCAAACACATTCAGACAAAGCTATTTGAATCAAATGAAAGTCAAATGTATTCTACAAATCTAATTGAATCAAATGAAAGTAAAAAACATTCGAACAAAGCCAATTGAATCAATTGAAAGTCAAAACACACTCAAACAAACCTAATTGAATCAAATGAAAGTGAAACACATTCAAACAGACCTAATTGAATCAAATGAAAGTCAAACACATTCAAAAAGAGCTTTTGAATCAAATGACGGTCAAATGCAATCGACAAAGCTAATTGAATCAAATGAAAGTCAAACACATTGAAACAAAGCTAATTGGATCAAATGTGAGTCAAACACATTCAAAAAGAGCTTTTTGAATCAATGAAAGTTAAATGCATTCATCAAAGCTAATTGAATCAAATGAAAGTCGAAAACATTCGAACAAAGCCAATTGAATCAAATGAAAGTCAAACAAATTCAAAAGAGCTTTTTGAATCAAATGAAAGTCAAATGCATTCAACAAAGCTAATTGAATCAAACGAAAGTCAAAAACATCTAAAAAAATCTAATTAAATCTAATGAAAGTCAAACACACTCAGACAAAGCTATTTGAATCAAATGAAAGTCAATTGCATTCTACAAATCTGATTGACTCAAATGAAAGTAAAAAACATCTAAAAAATTCAAATTAAATCAATAAAAGGTCAAACACATTCAAACAAAACTATTTGAATCAAGTGAAAGTCAAATGCATTCTATAAAGCTAATTGAATCAAATTAAAGTCAAACACATCCAAAACAAAGCTAATTGAATCAAATGAAAGTAAAACACATTCAACAAGTCTAATTGAAACAAATGAAATTCAAACACATTCAAACAGAGCTAATTGAATCAAATAAAAGTCAAACACATTCAAAAAGAGCTTTTTGAATCAAATGAAGGTCAAATGCAATCTACAAAGCTAATTAAATCAAATCAAAGTCAAACACATTCAAACAAAACTAAATGAATCAAATGAAAGTCAAAAACATCTAAAAAAACCTTATTAAATCAAATGAAAGTCAAACACATTTAAACAAAGCCATTGGAATCTAATGAAAGTCAAATGCATTCTACAAAGCTTATTGAATCAAATGAAAGTAAAAAACATTCGAACAAAGCCAAATGAATCCAATGAAAGTCAAAACATTCAAACTAAACTATTTGAATCAAATGAAAGTCAAATGCATTCTACAAAGCTAATTGAATCAAATGAAAGTAAAAAACATTCCAACAAAGCCAATTGAATCAAATGAAAGTCAAACACATTCAAACAAACCTAATTGAATCAAACAAAAGTCAAACACATTCAAACAGACCTAATTGAATCAAATGAAAGTCAAACACATTCAAAAAGAGCTTTTGTAATCAAATGACGGTCAAATGCAATCTACAAAGCTATTTGAATCAAATGAAAGTCAAACACATTGAAACAATGCTACTTGGATCAAATGTAAGTCAAAACACATTCAAACAGAGCATTTTAAATCAATTGAAAGTCAAATGCATTCAACAAAGCTAATTGAATCAAAAGAAAGTAAAAAAACATCTAAAAAACCTAAGTACATCAAATGAAAGTCAAACACATTCAAGAAAAGCTATTTAAATCAAATAAAAGTAAAATGCATTCAAACAAAGCTATTGAAAGTCAAATGCTTTCTACAAAGCCAATTGAATCAAATGAAAGTCAAACACATTCAAACAAACCTAATTAAATCAAATGAAAGTCAAACACATTCAAACAAAGCTAATTGAATCAAATGAAAGTCAAAACATTCAAACAAAGCTGATTAGATCAAATGTAAGTCAAACACATTCAAACAGAGCTTTTTGAATCAAATTAAAGTCAAATGCATTCAACAAAGCTAATTGAATCAAACGAAAGTCAAAAACATCTAAAAAAATCTAATTAAATCAAATGAAAGTCAAACACATTCAGACAAAGCTATTTGAATCAAATGAAAATCAAATGCATTCTACAAATCTAATTGAATCAAATGAAAGTATAACCATCTAAAAAATTCAAATTAAATCAATAAAAGGTCAAACACATTCAAACAAAACTATTTGAATCAGATGAAAGTCAAAGGCAATCTATAAAGCTAATTGAATCAAATGAAAGTCAAACACATTCAAACAAAGCTAATTGAATCAAATGAAAGTCAAACACATTCAAACAATAATTGAATCAAATGAAAGTAAAACACATTCAAACAAACCTAATTGAATCAAATGAAAGTCAAAGATATTCAAACAGAGCAATTGAATCAAATGAAAGTCAAACACATCCAAACAAAGCTAATTGAATCAAATGTAAGTCAAACACATTCAAACAGAGCTTTTGAATCAAATGAAAGTCGAATGCATTCAACAAAGCTAATTGAATCAAATGAAAGTAAAAAACATCTAAAAAAATCTAATTAAATCAAATGAAAGTCAAACACATTCAGACGAAGCTGTTTGAATCAAATGAAAGTCAAACACATTCAACAAAGCTATTTGAGTTAAATGAAAGTCAAATGCAATCTACAAAGCTAATTGAATCTAATGAAAGTTAAACACATCCAAACAAACCTAACAGAATCAAATGTAAGTCAAATACATTCAAACAGAGCTTTTTGAATCAAATGAAAGTCAAATGCATTCAACAAAGCTCATTGGATCAAACGAAAGTCAAAAACATCTAAAAAAAATCTTATTAAATCAAATGAAAGTCAAACACATTCAGACAAAGCTATTTGAATCAAATAAAAGTCAAATGTATTCTACAAATCTAATTGAATCAAATGAAAGTAAAAAACATTCGAACAAAGCCAATTGAATCAATTGAAAGTCAAACACACTCAAACAAACCTAATTGAATCAAATGAAAGTGAAACAAATTCAAACAGAGCTTTTTGAATCAAATGAAACTCAAATGCATTCAACAAAGCTAATTGAATCAAACGAAAGTCAAAAACATCTAAAAAAATCTAATTACATCAAATGAAAGTCAAACACATTCAGACAAAGCTATTTGAATCAAATGAAAGTCAAATGCATTCTACAAATCTAATTGACTCAAATGAAAGTAAAAAACATCTAAAAAATTCAAATTAAATCAATAAAAGGTCAAACACATTCAAACAAAACTATTTTAATCAAGTGAAAGTCAAATGCATTCTATAAAGCTAATTGAATCAAATTAAAGTCAAACACATCCAAACAAAGCTAATTGAATCAAATGAAAGTAAAACACATTCAACAAGTCTAATTGAATCAAATGAAATTCAAACACATTCAAACAGAGCTAATTGAATCAAATGAAAGTCAAACACATTCAAAAAGAGCTTTTTGAATCAAATGAAGGTCAAATGCAATCTACAAAGCTAATTAAATCAAATGAAAGTCAAACACATTCAAACAAAACTAAATGAATCAAATGAAAGTCAAAAAACATCTAAAAAAACCTTATTAAATCAAATGAAAGTCAAACACATGCAAACAAAGCTATTGGAATCTAATGAAAGTCAAATGCATTCTACAAAGCTTATTGAATCAAATGAAAGTAAAAAAACATTCGAACAAAGCCAAATGAATCCAATGAAAGTCAAACACATTCAAACTAAACTATTTGAATCAAATGAAAGTCAAATACATTCTACAAAGCTAATTGAATCAAATGAAAGTAAAAAAACATTCCAACAAAGCCAATTGAATCAAATGAAAGTCAAACACATTCAAACAAACCTAATTGAATCAAATAAAAGTCAAACACATTCAAACAGACCTAATTGAATCAAAATGAAAATCAAACACATTCAAAAAGAGCTTTTTGAACCAAATGACGGGTCAAATGCAATCTACAAAGCTAATTGAATCAAATGAAAGTCAGACACATTGAAACAAAGTTTATTGGATCAAATGTAAGTCAAACACATTCAAACAGAGCATTTTGAATCAATTGAAAGTCAAATGCATTCAACAAAGCTAATTGAATCAAATGAAAGTAAAAAAACAAAAAGAACCTAATTAAATCAAATGAAAGTCAAACACATTCAAGCAAAGCTATTTAAATCAATTAAAAGTCAAATGCATTCAAACAAAGCTATTGAAAGTCAAATGCTTTCTACAAAGCCAATTGAATCAAACGAAAGTCAAACACATTCAAACAAACCTAATTAAATCAAATGAAAGTCAAACACATTCAAACAAAGCTAATTGAATCAAATGAAAGTCAAACACATTCAAACAAAGCTGATTAGATCAAATGTAAGTCAAACACATTCAAACAGAGCTTTTTGAATCAAATTAAAGACAAATGCATTCAACAAAGCTAATTGAATCAAATGAAAGTCAAACACATTCAAAAAGAGCTTTTTGAATCAAATGAAGGTCAAATGCAATCTACAAAGCTAATTAAATCAAATGAAAGTCAAACACATTCAAACAAACTAAATGAATCAAATGAAAGTCAAAAACATCTAAAAAACCTTATTAAATCAAATGAAAGTCAAACACATGCAAACAAAGCTATTGGAATCTAATGAAAGTCAAATGCATTCTACAAAGCTTATTGAATCAAATGAAAGTAAAAAACATTCGAACAAAGCCAAATGAATCCAATGAAAGTCAAAACACATTCAAACAAACTATTTGAATCAAATGAAAGTCAAATGCATTCTACAAAGCTAATTGAATCAAATGAAAGTAAAAAACATTCCAACAAAGCCAATTGAATCAAACGAAAGTCAAACACATTCAAACAAACCTAATTGAATCCAATAAAAGTCAAACACATTCAAACAGACCTAATTGAATCAAATGAAAGTCAAAACACATTCAAAAAGAGCTTTTTGAATCAAATGACGGGTCAAATGCAATCTACAAAGCTAATTGAATCAAATGAAAGTCAGACACATTGAAACAAAGTTTATTGGATCAAATGTAAGTCAAACACATTCAAACAGAGCTTTTTGAATCAAATTAAAGTCAAATGCATTCAACAAAGCTAATTGAATCAAATGAAAGTCAAACACATTCAAAAAGAGCTTTTTGAATCAAATGACGGTCAAATGCAATCTACAAAGCTAATTGAATCAAATGAAAGTCAAACACATTGAAACAATGCTACTTGATCAAATGTAAGTCAAACACATTCAAACAGAGCATTTTAAATCAATTGAAAGTCAAATGCATTCAACAAAGCTAATTGAATCAAATGAAAGTAAAAAACATCTAATAAAACCTAAGCATCAAATGAAAAAACACATTCAAGCAAAGCTATTTAAATCAAATAAAAGTCAAATGCATTCAAACAAAGCAATGCTTTCTACAAAGCCAATTGAATCAATGAAAGTCAAACACATTCAAACAACCTAATTAAATCAAATGAAAGTTCAAGCAAAGCTATTTTCAATTAAAAGTCAAATGCATTCAACAAAATGAAAGTCAAATGCTTTCTACAAAGCCAATTGAATCAAACGAAAGTCAAACACATTCAAACAAACCTAAAAATCAAATGAAAGTCAAACACATTCAAACAAAGCTAATTGAATCAAATGAAAGTCAAACACATTCAAACAAAGCATCAAAAAGTCAAACACATTCAAACAAATCAAATTAAAGTCAAATGCATTCAACAAAGCTAATTGAATCAAAAAGTCAAAACAATCAAAAGCTTTTTGAATCAAATGACGGTCAAATGCAATCTACAAAGCTAATTGAATCAAATGAAAGTCAAACACATTGAAACAAGCTATTGGATCAAATGTAAGTCAAACACATTCAAACAGAGCATTTTAAATCAATGAAAGTCAAATGCATTCAACAAAGCTAATTGAATCAAATGAAAGTAAAAAACATCTAAAAAAAACCTAAGTAATCAAATGAAAGTCAAACACATTCAAGCAAAGCTATTTAAATCAAATAAAAGTCAAATGCATTCAAACAAAGCTATTGAAAGTCAAATGCTTTCTACAAAGCCAATTGAATCAAATGAAAGTCAAACACATTCAAACAAACCTAATTAAATCAAATGAAAGTCAAACACATTCAAACAAAGCTAATTGAATCAAATGAAAGTCAAACACATTCAAACAAAGCTAATTAGATCAAATGTAAGTCAAACACATTCAAACAGAGCTTTTTGAATCAAATTAAAGTCAAATGCATTCAACAAAGCTAATTGAATCAAACGAAAGTCAAAAACATCTAAAAAAATCTAATTAAATCAAATGAAAGTCAAACACATTCAGACAAAGCTATTTGAATCAAATGAAATTCAAACGCATTCTACAAATCTAATTGAATCAAATGAAAGTAAAAACATCTAAAAAATTCAAATTAAATCAATAAAAGGTCAAACACATTCAAACAAAACTATTTGAATCAAATGAAAGTCAAAGCAATCTATAAAGCTAATTGAATCAAATGAAAGTCAAACACATTCGAACAAAGCTAATTGAATCAAATGAAAGTAAAACACATTCAAACAAACCCAATTGAATCAAATGAAAGTAAAAGATATTCAAACAGAGCTAATTGAATCAAATGAAAGTCAAACACATCCAAACAAAGCTAATTGAATCCAAGGTAAGTCAAACACATTCAAACAGAGCTTTTTGAATAAAATGAAAGTCAAATGCATTCAACAAAGCTAATTGAATCAAATGAAAGTAAAAAACATCTAAAAAAATCTAATTAAATCAAATGAAAGTCAAACACATTCAGACGAAGCTGTTTGAATCAAATGAAAGTCAAACACATTCAACAAAGCTATTTGAGTTAAATGAAAGTCAATGCAATCTACAAAGCTAATTGAATCAAATGAAAGTTAAACACATTCAAACAAACCTAACAGAATCAAATGTAAGTCAAATACATTCAAACAGAGCTTTTGAATCAAATGAAAGTCAAATGCATTCAACAAAGCTCATTGAATCAAATAAAAGTCAAAAACATCTAAAAAATCTAATTAAATCAAATGAAAGTCAAACACATTCAGACAAAGCTATTTGAATCAAATGAAAGTCAAATGTATTCTACAAATCTAATTGAATCAAATGAAAGTAAAAAACATTCGAACAAAGCCAATTGAATCAAATGAAAGTCAAACACATTCAAACAAACCTATTGAATCAAATGAAAGTCAAACACATTCAAACAGACCTAATTGAATCAAATGAAAGTCAAACACATTGAAAAAAAGCTTTTTGAATCAAATAACGGTCAAATGCATTCTACAAAGCTAATTGAATCAAATGAAAGTCAAACACATTGAAACAAAGCTAATTGGATCAAATGTGAGTCAAACACATTCAAACAGAGCTTTTGAATCAAATGAAAGTCAAATGCATTCATCAAAGCTAATTGAATCAAATGAAAGTCGAAACATTCGAACAAAGCCAATTAAATCAAATTTTGTCAAACAAATTCAAAAAGAGCTTTTTGAATCAAATGAAGGTCAAATGCATTTAAGAAAGCTAATTGAATCAAATGAAAGTCAAACACATTCAAACAAAGCTAATTGAATCAAATGTAAGTCAAACACATTCAAACAGAGCTTTTTGAATCAAATGAAAGTCAAATGCATTCAACAAAGCTAATTGAATCAAATGAAAGTCAAAACACATTCAAACAAAGCTAATTGAATCAAATGAAAGTAAAACACATTCAAACAAACCTAATTGAATCAAATGAAAGTAAAAGATATTCAAAAGAGCTAATTAAATGAAAGTCAAACACATCCAAACAAAGCTAATTGAATCAAATGTAAGTCAAACACATTCAAACAGAGCTTTTTGAATCAAATGAAAGTCAAAGCATTCAACAAAGCTAATTGAATCAAATGAAAGTAAAAAACATCTAAAAAATCTAATTAAATCAAATGAAAGTCAAACACATTCAGAAAAGCTGTTTGAATCAAATGAAAGTCAAACACATTCAACAAAGCTATTTGAGTTAAATGAAAGTCAAATGCAATCTACAAAGCTAATTGAATCAAATGAAAGTTAAACACATTCAAACAAACCTAACAGAATCAAATGTAAGTCAAATACATTCAAACAGAGCTTTTTAAATCAAATGAAAGTCAAATGCATTCAACAAAGCTCATTGAATCAAATGAAAGTCAAAAACATCTAAAAAAATCTAATTAAATAAAATGAAAGTCAAACACATTCAGACAAAGCTATTTGAATCAAATGAAAGTCAAATGTATTCTACAAATCTAATTGAATCAAATGAAAGTAAAAAACATTCGAACAAAGCCAATTGAATCAAATGAAAGTCAAACACATTCAAACAAACCTATTGAATCAAATGAAAGTCAAACACAAAACAGACCTAATTGAATCAAATGAAAGTCAAAACACATTCAAAAAGAGCTTTTGAATCAAATGACGGTCAAATGCATCTACAAAGCTAATTGAATCAAATGAAAGTCAAACACATTGAAACAAAGCTAATTGGATCAAATGTGATCAAACACATTCAAACAGAGCTTTTTCAATCAAATGAAAGTCAAATGCATTCATCAAAGCTATTGAATCAAATGAAAGTCGAAAACATTCGAAACAAAGCCAATTGAATCAAATGAAAGTCAAAAACAAATTCAAAAAAGAGCTTTTTGAATCAAATGAAGGTCAAATGCATTTAAGAAAGCTAATTGAATCAAATGAAAGTCAAACACATTCAAACAAAGCTAATTGAATCAAATGTAAGTCAAACACATTCAAAAAGCTTTTGAATCAAATGAAAGTCAAATGCATTCAACAAAGCTAAATTGAATCAAATGAAAGTCAAAAACATCTAAAAAAATCTAATTAAATCAAATGAAAGTCAAACACATTCAGACAAAGCTATTGAATCAAATGAAAGTCAAATGCATTCTACAAATCTAATTGACTAATGAAAGTAAAAAACATCTAAAAAATTCAAATTAAATCAATAAAAGGTCAAACACATTCAAACAAAACTATTTGAATCAAGTGAAAGTCAAATGCATTCTATAAAGCTAATTGAATCAAATTAAAGTCAAACACATCCAAACAAAGCTAATTGAATCAAATGAAAGTAAAACACATTCAAACAAGTCTAATTGAATCAAAATGAAATTCAAACACATTCAAACAGAGCTAATTGAATCAAATGAAAGTCAAACACATTCAAAAAGAGCTTTTGAATCAAATGAAGTCAAATGCAATCTACAAAGCTAATTAAATCAAATGAAAGTCAAACACATTCAAACAAAACTAAATGAATCAAATGAAAGTCAAAAACATCTAAAAAAACCTAATTAAATAAAATGAAAGTCAAACACATTCAAACAAAGCTATTGGAATCTAATGAAAGTCAAATGCATTCTACAAAGCTTATTGAATCAAATGAAAGTAAAAAACATTCGAACAAAGCCAAATGAATCCAATGAAAGTC
This sequence comes from Chenopodium quinoa, assembly GCF_001683475.1. Lineage (NCBI taxonomy): Eukaryota > Viridiplantae > Streptophyta > Magnoliopsida > Caryophyllales > Amaranthaceae > Chenopodium > Chenopodium quinoa. The sequence continues at coordinate 39,901 of NW_018745396.1, forward strand.
AAACACATTCAAACTAAACTATTTGAATCAAATGAAAGTCAAATGCATTCTACAAAGCTAATTGAATCAAATGAAAGTCAAAAAACATTCCAACAAAGCCAATTGAATCAAATGAAAGTTAAACACATTCAAAAACCTAATTGAATCAAAGAAAGTCAAACACATTCAAACAAAATTAATCAAATGTAAGTCAAACACATTCAAAAAGAGCTTTTTGAATCAAATGACGGTCAAATGCAATCTCAAAGCTAATTGAATCAAATGAAAGTCAAACACATTGAAACAAAGCTAATTGGATCAAATGTAAGTCAAACACATTCAAACAGAGCATTTTGAATCAATTGAAAGTCAAATGCATTCAACAAAGCTAATTGAATCAAATGAAAGTAAAAAACATCTAAAAAAACCTAATTAAATCAAATGAAAGTCAAACACATTCAAGCAAAGCTATTTAAATCAAATAAAGTCAAATGCATTCAAACAAAGCTATTGAAAGTCAAATGCTTTCTACAAAGCCAATTGAATCAAATGAAAGTCAAACACATTCAAACAAACCTAATTAAATCAAATGAAGTCAAACGCATTCAAACAAAGCTAATTGAATCAAATGAAAGTCAAACACATTCAAACAAAGCTGATTAGATCAAATGTAAGGCAAACACATTCAAACAGAGCTTTTTGAATCAAATTAAAGTCAAATGCATTCAAACAAAGCTAATTGAATCAAACGAAAGTCAAAAACATCTAAAAAAATCTAATTAAATCAAATGAAAGTCAAACACATTCAGACAAAGCTATTTGAATCAAATGAAAGTCAAATGAAAGCATCAAATGAAAGTCAAACACATTCAACAAAGCTAATTGAATCAAATGAAAGTAAAACACATTCAAACAAACCTAATTGAATCAAATGAAAGTAAAAGATATTCAAACAGAGCTAATTGAATCAAATGAAAGTCAAACACATCCAAACAAAGCTAATTGAATCAAATGTAAGTCAAACACATTCAAACAGAGCTTTTTGAATCAAATGAAAGTCAAATGCATTCAACAAAGCTAATTGAATCAAATGAAAGTAAAAAAACATCTAAAAAATCTAATTAAATCAAATGAAAGTCAAACACATTCAGATAAAGCTGTTTGAATCAAATGAAAGTCAAACACATTCAACAAAGCTATTTGAGTTAAATGAAAGTCAAATGCAATCTACAAAGCTAATTGAATCAAATGAAAGTTAAACACATTCAAACAAACCTAACAGAATCAAATGTAAGTCAAATACATTCAAACAGAGCTTTTTGAATCAAATGAAAGTCAAATGCATTCAACAAAGCTCATTGAATCAAATGAAAGTCAAAAACATCTAAAAAAAATCTAATTAAATCAAATGAAAGTCAAAACACATTCAGACAAAGCTATTTGAATCAAATGAAAGTCAAATGTATTCTACAAATCTAATTGAATCAAATGAAAGTAAAAAACATTCGAACAAAGCCAATTGAATCAAATGAAAGTCAAACACATTCAAACAAACCTATTGAATCAAATGAAAGTCAAACACATTCAAACAGAATTGAATCAAATGAAAGTCAAACACATTCAAAAAGAGCTTTTTGAATCAAATGTCAAATGCATCTACAAAGCTAATTGAATCAAATGAAAGTCAAACACATTGAAACAAAGCTAATTGGATCAAATGTGAGTCAAACACATTCAAACAGAGCTTTTTGAATCAAATGAAAGTCAAATGCATTCATCAAAGCTACTTGAATCAAATGAAAGTCGAAAACATTCGAACAAAGCCAATTGAATCAAATGAAAGTCAAACAAATTCAAAAAGAGCTTTTTGAATCAAATGAAGGTCAAATGCATTTAAGAAAGCTAATTGAATCAAATGAAAGTCAAACACATTCAAACAAAGCTAATTGAATCAAATGTAAGTCAAACACATTCAAACAGAGCTTTTTGAATCAAATGAAAGTCAAATGCATTCAACAAAGCTAATTGAATCAAACGTCAAAAACATCTAAAAAAATCTAATTAAATCAAATGAAAGTCAAACACATTCAGCCAAAGCTATTTGAATCAAATAAAAGTCAAAATGCATTCTACAAATCTAATTGACTTAAATGAAAGTAAAAAACATCTAAAAAATTCAAATTAAATCAATAAAAGGTTAAAACACATTCAAACAAAACTATTTGAATCAAGTGAAAGTCAAATGCATTCTATAAAGCTAATTGAATCAAATTAAAGTCAAACACATCCAAACAAAGCTAATTGAATCAAATGAAAGTAAAACAAATTCAAACAAGTCTAATTGAATCAAATGAAATTCAAACACATTCAAACAGAGCTAATTGAATCAAATGAAAGTCAAACACATTCAAAAGCTTTTTGAATCAAATGAAGGTCAAATGCAATCTACAAAGCTAATTAAATCAAATGAAAGTCAAACACATTCAAACAAAACTAAATGAATCAAATGAAAGTCAAAAGCATCTAAAAAAACCTAATTAATCAAATGAAAGTCAAACACATTCAAACAAGCTATTGGAATCTAATGAAAGTCAAATGCATTCTACAAAGCTTATTGAATCAAATGAAAGTAAAAAACATTCGAAAAAGCCAAATGAATCCAAATGAAAGTCAAACACATTCAAACAAACTATTTGAATCAAATGAAAGTCAAATGCATTCTACAAAGCTAATTGAATCAAATGAAAGTAAAAAACATTCCAACAAAGCCAATTAAATCAAATGAAAGTCAAACACATTCAAACAAAGCTAATTGAATCAAATGAAAGTCAAACACATTCAAACAAAGCTGATTAGATCAAATGTAAGGCAAACACATTCAAACAGCTTTTTGAATCAAATTAAAGTCAAATGCATTCAACAAAGCTAATTGAATCAAACGAAAGTCAAAAACATCTAAAATAATCTAATTAAATCAAATGAAAGTCAAACACATTCAGACAAAGCTATTTGAATCAAATGAAATTCAAATGCATTCTACAAATCTAATTGAATCAAATGAAAGTAAAAAACTCTAAAAAATTCAAATTAAATCAATAAAAGGTCAAACACATTCAAACAAAACTATTTGAATCAAATGAAAGTCAAACAATCTATAAAGCTAATTGAATCAAATGAAAGTCAAACACATTCAAAAAAGCTAATTGAATCAAATGAAAGTCAAAACACATTCAAACAAAGCTAATTGAATCAAATGAAAGTAAAACACATTCAAACAAACCTAATTGAATCAAATGAAAGTCAAAGATATTCAAAAGACCTAATTGAATCAAATGAAAGTCAAACAATCCAAACAAAGCTAATTGAATCAAATGTAAGTCAAACACATTCAAACAGAGCTTTTTGAATCAAATGAAAGTCAAATGCATTCAACAAAGCTAATTGAATCAAATGAAAGCAAAAAACATCAAAAAAAATCTAATTAAATCAAATGAAAGTCAAAACACATTCAGACGAAGCTGTTTGAATCAAATGAAAGTCAAACACATTCAACAAAGCTATTTGAGTTAAATGAAAGTCAAATGCAATCTACAAAGCTAATTGAATCAAATGAAAGTTAAACACATTTAAAACAAACCTAACAGAATCAAATGTAAGTCAAATACATTCAAACAGAGCTTTTTGAATCAAATGAAAGTCAAATGCATTCAACAAAGCTCATTGAATCAAATGAAAGTCAAAAACATCTAAAAAAATCTAATTAAATCAAATGAAAGTCAAACACATTCAGACAAAGCTATTTGAATCAAATGAAAGTCAAATGTATTCTACAAATCTAATTGAATCAAATGAAAGTAAAAAACATTCGAACAAAGCCAATGGAATCAAATGAAAGTCAAACACATTCAAACAAACCTAATTGAATCAAATGAAAGTCAAACACATTCAAACAGACCTAATTGAATCAAATGAAAGTCAAACACATTCAAAAAGAGCTTTTTGAATCAAATGACGGTCAAATGCAATCTACAAAGCTAATTGAATCAAATGAAAGTCAAACACATTGAAACAAAGCTAATTGGATCAAATGTGAGTCAAACACATTCAAACAGAGCTTTTTGAATCAAATGAAAGTCAAATGCATTCATCAAAGCTATTGAATCAAATGAAAGTCGAAAAACATTCGAACAAAGCCAATTGAATCAAATGAAAGTCAAACAAATCAAAAAGAGCTTTTGAATCAAATGAAGGTCAAATGCATTTAAGAAAGCTAATTGAATCAAATGAAAGTCAAACACATTCAAACAAAGCTAATTGAATCAAATGTAAGTTAAACACATTCAAACAGAGCTTTTTGAATCAAATGAAAGTCAAATGCATTCAACAAAGCTAATTGAATCAAACGAAAGTCAAAAACATCTAAAAAAATCTAATTAAATCAAATGAAAGTCAAACACATTCAGCCAAAGCTATTTGAATCAAATAAAAGTCAAATGCATTCTACAAATCTAATTGACTTAAATGAAAGTAAAAAACATCTAAAAAATTCAAATTAAATCAATAAAAGGTCAAACACATTCAAACAAAACTATTTGAATCAAGTGAAAGTCAAATGCATTCTATAAAGCTAATTGAATCAAATTAAAGTCAAACACATCCAAACAAAGCTAATTGAATCAAATGAAAGTAAAACAAATTGAAACAAGTCTAATTGAATCAAATGAAATTCAAACACATTCAAACAGAGCTAATTGAATCAAATGAAAGTCAAACACATTCAAAAAGTGCTTTTTGAATCAAATGAAGGTCAAATGCAATCTACAAAGCTAATTAAATCAAATGAAAGTCAAACACATTCAAACAAAACTAAATGAATCAAATGAAAGTCAAAACATCTAAAAAAACCTAATTAATTCAAATGAAAGTCAAACACATTCAAACAAAGCTATTGGAATCTAATGAAAGTCAAATGCATTCTACAAAGCTTATTGAATCAAATGAAAGTAAAAAACATTCGAACAAAGCCAAATGAATCCAATGAAAGTCAAACACATTCAAACTAAACTATTTG
>NW_018745397.1:0-51647 GCF_001683475.1 Chenopodium quinoa
TTAAACACATTCAAACAAAGCTAATTGAATCAAATGAAAAGTCAAAACACATTCAAACAAAGCTATTTTAATCAAATGAAAGTCAAATACATTCTACCAAGCTAATTGAATCAAATGAAAGTAAAAACACATTCAAACAAAGCTATTTGAATCAAATGTAAGTCAAATACGTTCTACAAAGCTAATTGTATCAAATGAAAAGTCAAACGCAATCAAAAATTAAGCTATTTGAAGTCAAATGAAAGTCAAACACATTCAAACAAAGTTGATTAAAATTAAATTAAAGTTGAAATGTATGCTACAAAGCTAATTGAATCAATTGAAAGTCAAACACATTCAAAAACAAAGCTATTTGAATCAAATGAAAAGTCAAATACATTCTACAAAGCTAATTGAATCAAATGAAAGTCAAAGACATTCAAACAAAGCTAATTGAATCAAATGAAAAGTCAAACACATTCAAACAAAGCTATTTTAATAAAATGAATGTCAAATACATTCTACAAAGCTAATTGAATCAAATGAAAGTCAAACACATTCAAACAAAGCTATTTAAAGAAAATGAAAGTCAAATACATTCTACAAAGCAAATTGAAACAAATGAAAGTCAAACACAGTCAAACAAAGTTATTTGACTCAAATGAAAGTCAAATACATTCTACAAAGGTAATTGAATCAAATGAAAGTCAAACACATTCAAACAAAGCTATTCGAATCAAATGTAAGTCAAATACGTTCTACAAAGCTAATTGTATCAAATGAAAGTCAAACGCAATCAAATAAAGCTATTTGAGTCAAATGAAAGTCAAACACATTCAAACAAAGTTGTTTTAAATTAAATTAAAGTGAAATGTATGCTACAAAGCTAATTGAATCAAATGAAAGTCAAACACATTCCAACAAAGCTAATTGAATCAAATCAGAGTCAAATACATTCAACAAAGCTAATTGAATCATATGAGGTCAAACACATTCAAACAAAGCTAATTGAATCAAATGAAAGTCAAACACATTCAAACAAAGCTATTTTAATCAAATGAAAGTCAAATACATTCTACCAAGCGAATTGAATCAAATGAAAGTAAAACACATTGAAACAAAGCTATTTGAATCAAATGAAAGTCAAAACACATTCAAACAAAGCTATTTGAATCAAATGAGAGTCAAATACATTAAAACAAAGCTAATTAAATCAAATAAAAGTCTAATACATTCTACAAAGCTAATGGTATAAAATTAAAGTTAAACACTTTCAAACAAAGCTAATTGAATCAACTGAAAGTCAAATACATTGAACAAAGCAAATTGAATCAAATGAAAGTCAAACACATTCAACTAAAGCTAATTGAATCAAATGAAAGTCAAACATATTCAAACAAAGCTATTTTAATCAAATGAATGTCAAACACATTCAAAAAAAGGTTTTTAATTTAAATGAAAGTCAAACACATTCAAACAAAGCTATATGAATCAAATGAAAGTGAAATGCATTCTACAAAGCAAATTAATCTAAATGAAATTCAAACACATTCAAACAAAGCTATTTGAATCAAATGACAGTCAAACACATTCAACAAAGCTAATTGAATCAAATGAAAGTCAAACCCATTCAAACAAAGCTATTTGAATCAAAAGAAAGTCAAATACATTCTACAAAGCTAATTGAATTACATTAAAGTCAAACACATTCAAACAAAGCTAATTGAATCAAATGAAAGTCAAACACATTCAAACAAAGCTATTTTAATAAAATGAATGTCAAATACATTCTACAAAGCTAATTGAATCAAATGAAAGTCAAACACATTCAAACAAAGCTATTTGAAGGAAAATGAAAGTCAAATACATTCTACAAAGCAAATTGAATCAAATGAAAGTGAATCACAGTCAAACAAAGCTATTTGATTCAAATGAAAATCAAATACATTCTACAAAGCTAATTGAATAAAATGAAAGTCAAACACATTCAAACAAAGCTAATTAAATCAAATAAAAGTCAAATACATTCTACAAAGCTAATTGAATCACATAAAAGTCAAATACATTCAAACAAAGCTAATTGAATCAAATGGAAGTCAAATACATTCTACAAAGCTAATTGTATCAAATGAAAGTCAAACACATTCAAACAAAGCTATTTGAATCAATTGAAAGTGAAATGCATTTTACAAAGCTATTTGAATCAAATGAGAGTCAAATACATTCAAACAAAGCTAATTAAATCAAATAAAAGTCAAATACATTCTACAAAGCTAATTGAATCAAATGAAAGTCAAACACATTCAAACAAAGCTAATTGAATCAACTGAAAGTCAAATACATTGAACAAAGCAAATTGAATCAAATGAAAGTCAAACACATTCAACTAAAGCTGATTGAATCAAATGAAAGTCAAACATATTCAAACAAAGCTATTTTAATCAAATGAATGTCAAACACATTCAAAAAAAGGTTTTTAATTTAAATGAAAGTCAAATACATTCAAACAAAGCTATATAAATCAAATGAAAGTGAAATGCATTCTACAAAGCAAATTAATCTAAATGAAATTCAAACACATTCAATCAAAGCTATTTGAATCAAATGACAGTCAAACACATTCAACAAAGCTAATTGAATCAATTGAAAGTCAAACACATTCAAACAAAGCTATTTGAATCAAATGAAAGTCAAATACATTCTACAAAGCTAATTGAATCAAATGAAAGTCAAACACATTCAAATAAAGCTATTTTAATAAAATGAATGTCAAATACATTCTACAAAGCTAATTGAATCAAATGAAAGTCAAACACATTCAAACAAAGCTATTTGAAGAATATGAAAGTCAAATACATTCTACAAAGCAAATTGAATCAAATGAAAGTGAATCACAGTCAAACAAAGTTATTTGATTCAAATGAAAGTCAAATACATTCTACAAAGCTAATTGAATAAAATGAAAGTCAAACACATTCAAACAAAGCTAAGTAAATCAAATAAAAGTCAAATACATTCTACAAAGCTAATTGAATCACATAAAAGTCAAATACATTCAAACAAAGCTAATTGAATCAAATGGAAGTCAAATACATTCTACAAAGCTAATTGAATCAAATGAAAGTCAAACACATTCAAACAAAGCAAATTGAATCAAATGAAAGTCAAGCACATTCAAACAAAGCTATTTTAATCGAATGAAAGTCATTTACATTCTACAAACCTAATTGAATCAAATGAAAGTCAAATACATTCAAACAAAGCTATTTGAATCAAATGAAAGTCAAACACATTCAAACAAAGCTATTTTAATCAAATTAATGTCAAATACGTTCAACAAAGCTAATTGTATCAAATGAAAGTCAAACACATTCAAATAAAGCTATTTGAATCAAATGAAAGTCAAACGCATTCAAACAAAGTTATTTAAATCAGATGAAAGTGAAATGCATTCTACAAAGATAATTGAATCAAATGAAAGTTAAACGCATTCAAACAAAGCTATTTGATTCAAATGAGAGTCAAATACATTCTACAAAGCTAATTGAATCAAATGAAAGTCAAACACATTCAAACAAAGCTAATTGAATCAAATGAAAGTCAAATTCATTCAACAAAGCTAATTGAATAAAATAAAAGTCAAACACATTCAAACAAAGCTAATTGAATCAAATGAAAGTCAAGCACATTCAAACAAAGCTATTTTAATCAAATGAAAGTCAAATAAATTCTACAAAGCTAATTGAATCAAATGAAAGTCAAACACATTCAAACAAAGCTATTTGAATTAAATGAAAGTCAACTACATTCAAACAAAGCTATTTGAATCAAATGAAAGTCAAACACATTCAAACAAAGCTATATGAATCAAAAGAAAGTCAAATACATTCTACAAAGCTAATTGAATTACATTAAAGTCAAACACATTCAAACAATGCTAATTGAATCAAATGAAAGTCAAACACATTCAAACAAAGCTATTTTAATAAAATGAATGTCAAATACATTCTACAAAGCTAATTAAATCAAATGAAAGTCAAACCCATTCCAACAAAGCTAATTGAATCAAATGAGAGTCAAATACATTCAACAAAGCTAATTGAATCAAATGAAAGTCAAACACATTCAAACAAAGCTAATTGAATCAAATGAAAGTCAAGCACATTCAAACAAAGCTATTTTAATCAAATGAAAGTCAAATACATTCTACCAAGCTAATTGAATCAAATGAAAGTAAAACACATTCAAACAAAGCTATTTGAATCAAATCAAAGTCAAACACATTCAAACAAAGCTATTTGAATCAAATGAGAGTCAAATACATTAAAAAAAGCTAATTAAATCAACTAAAAGTCTAATACATTCTACAAAGCTAATTGAATTAAATTAAAGTGAAACACTTTCAAACAAAGCTAATTGAATCAACTGAAAGTCAAATACATTGAACAAAGCTAATTGAATCAAATGAAAGTCAAACACATTCAAATAAAGCTATTTGAATCAAATGAAAGTCAAATACATTCTACAAGGCTAATTGAATCAAATGAAAGTCAAACACATTCAAACAAAGCTATTTTAATTAAATGAATGTCAAATACATTCTACAAAGCTAATTGAATTAAATGAAAGTCAAACACATTCAAACAAAGCTATTTGAATCAAATGACAGTCAAACACATTCAACAAAGCTAATTGAATCAATTGAAATTCAAACACATTCAAACAAAGCTATTTGAATCAAATGAAAGTCAAATACATTCTACAAAGCTAATTGACTCAAATGAAAGTAAAAGACATTCAAACAAAGCTAATTGAATCAAATGAAAGTCAAACACATTCAAACAAAGCTATTTTAATAAAATGAATGTCAAATACATTCTACAAAGCTAATTGAATCAAATGAAAGTCAAACTCATTCAAACAAAGCTATTTTAAGAAAATGAAAGTCAAATACATTCTACTAAGCAAATTGAATCAAATGAAAGTCAAACACAGTCAAACAAAGTTATTTGATTCAAATGAAAGTCAAATACATTCTACAAAGCTAATTGAATTAAATTAAAGTCAAACACATTCAAAACAAGCTAATTTAATTTAACGAAAGTCAAACACATTCAAATAAAGATTTCGAATCAAGTGAAAGTCAAATACATTCTACAAAGCTAATTGAAACAAATGAAAGTCAAACACATTAAAACGAAGCTATTTGAATCAAATGAAAGTCAAATACATTCTCCTAAGCTAATTGAATCAAATGAAAGTCAAACACATTCAAACAAAGCTATTTGAATCAAATGACAGTCAAATACATTCTACAAAGCTAATTGTATCAAATGAAAGTCAAACACATTCAAACAAAGCTATTTGAATCAAATGAAAGTGAAATGCATTTTACAAAGCTAATTGATCAAATGAAAGTGAAACACATTCAAACAAAGCTAATTGAATCAAATGAAAGTCAAACACATTCAAATAAAGCTATTTGAATCAAATGAAAGTCAAATACGTTCTACAAAGCTAATTGTATCAAATGAAAGTCAAACGCAATCAAATAAAGCTATTTGAGTCAAATGAAAGTCAAACACATTCAAACAAAGTTGTTTAAATTAAATGAAAGTGAAATGTATTCTTCAAAGCTAATTGAATCAAATGAAAGTTAAACGCATTCAAACAAAGCTATTTGAATCAAATGAAAGTCAAACACATTCAAACAAAGCTAATTGAATCAAATGAAAGTCAAATACATTCAACAAAGCTAATTAAATCAAATGAAAGTCAAACACATTCAAACAAAGCTAATTGAATCAAATGAAAGTCAAGCACATTCAAACAAAGCTATTTTAATCGAATGAAAGTCATTTACATTCTACAAACCTAATTGAATCAAATGAAAGTCAAATACATTCAAACAAAGCTATTTGAATCAAATGAAAGTCAAAACACATTCAAACAAAGCTATTTGAATCAAATGAAAGTCAAATACATTAAAACAAAGCTAATTAAATCAAATAAAAGTCTAATACATTCTACAAAGCTAATTGAATTAAATTAAAGTCAAACACATTCAAACAAAAATAATTGAATCAAATGAAAGTCAAACACATTCAAACAAAGATTTCGAATCAAATGAAAGTCAAATACATTCTACAAAGCTAATTGAATCAAATGAAAGTCAAACACATTCAAACAAAGCTATTTTAATAAGATGAATGTCAAATAAATTCTACAAAGCTAATTGAATCAAATGAAAGTCAAACTCATTCAAATAAAGCTATTTGAATCAAATAAAAGTCAAATACATTCTACAAAGCTAATTGAATCAAATGAAAGTCAAACACATTCAAACAAAGCTAATTAAATCAAATAAAAGTCAAATACATTCTACAATGCTAATTAAATCATATAAAAGTCAAATACATTCAAACAAAGCTAATTGAATCAATTGTAAGCCAAATACATTCTACAAAGCTATTGAATTAAATTAAAGTCAAACACTTTCAAACAAAGCTAATTGAATCAACTGAAAGTCAAATACATTCAACAAAGCAAATTGAATCAAATGAAAGTCAAACACATTCAACTAAATCTAATTGAATCAAATGAAAGTCAAACATATTCAAACAAAGCTATTTTAATCAAATGAATGTCAAACACATTCAAAAAAAGCTTTTTAATTTAAATGAAAGTCAAACACATTCAAACAAAGCTATATAAATCAAATGAAAGTGGAATGCTTTCTACAAAGCAAATTAATCTAAATGAAATTCAAACACATTCAAACAAAGCTATTTGAATCAAATGACAGTCAAACACATTCAACAAAGCTAATTGAATCAACTGAAAGTCAAACACATTCAAACAAAGCTATTTGAATCAAATGAAAGTCAAATACATTCTACAAAGCTAATGGACTCAAATGAAAGTCAAAGACATTCAAACAAAGCTAATTGAATCAAATGAAAGTCAAACACATTCAAACAAAGCTATTTTAAAAAAATGAAAGTCAAATACATTCTACAAAGCTAATTGAATCAAATTAAAGTCAAACACATTCAAACAAAGCTATTTTAATCAAATGAATGTCAAATAAATTCTACAAAGCTAATTGAATGAAATGAAAGTCAAACACATTCAAATAAAGCTATTTGAATCAAATGAAAGTCAAATACATTCTACAAAGCTAATTGAATCAAATGAAAGTCAAACACATTCAAACAAAGCTAATTAAATCAAATAAAAGTCAAATACATTCTACAAAGCTAATTGAATCATATAAAAGTCAAATACATTCAAACAAAGCTAATTGAATCAAATGGAAGTCAAATACATTCTACAAAGATAATTGAATTAAATTAAAGTCAAACACATTCTAACAAAGCTAATTGAATCAAATGAAAGTCAAACACATTCAAACAAAGATTTCGAATCAAATGAAAGTCAAATACATTCTACTAAGCTAATTGAATCAAATGAAAGTCAAACACATTCAAATAAAGCTATTTGAATCAAATGAAAGTCAAATACATTCTACAAAGCTAATTGAATCAAATGAAAGTCAAACACATTCAAACAAAGCTATTTTAATTAAATGAATGTCAAATACATTCTATAAAGCTAATTGAATTAAATGAAAGTCAAACACATTCAAAGAAAACTATTTGAAGAAAATGAAAGTCAAATACATTCTACAAAGCAAATTGAAACAAATGAAAGTCAAACACAGTCAAACAAAGTTATTTGACTCAAATGAAAGTCAAATACATTCTACAAAGCTAATTGAATCAAATGAAAGTCAAACACATTCAAACAAAGCTATTTGAATCAAATGTAAGTCAAATACGTTCTACAAAGCTAATTATATCAAATGAAAGTCAAACGCAATCAAATAAAGCTATTTGAGTCAAATGAAAGTCAAACACATTCAAACAAAGTTGTTTAAATTAAATTAAAGTAAAATGTATGCTACAAAGCTAATTGAATCAAATGAAATTCAAACACATTCCAACAAAGCTAATTGAATCAAATGAATGTCAAATACATTCAACAAAGCTAATTGAATCAAATGAAAGTCAAACACATTCAAACAAAGCTAATTGAATCAAATGAAAGTCAAGCACATTCAAACAAAGCTATTTTAATCAAATGAAAGTCAAATACATTCTACCAAGCTAATTGAATCAAATGAAAGTAAAACACATTCAAAAAAAGCTATTTGAATCAAATGAAAGTCAAACACATTCAAACAAAGCTATTTGAATCAAATGAGAGTCAAATACATTAAAACAAAGCAAATTAAATGAAATAAAAGTCTAATACATTCTACAAAGCTAATTGAATTAAGTTAAAGTCAAACACTTTCAAACAAAGCTAATTAAATCAACTGAAAGTCAAATACATTCAACAAAGGAAATAGAATCAAATGAAAGTCAAACACATTCAACTAAAGCTAATTGAATCAAATGAAAGTCAAACATATTCAAACAAAGCTATTTTAATCAAATGAATGTCAAAACACATTCAAAAAAAGCTTTTTAATTTAAATGAAAGTCAAACACATTCAAACAAAGCTATATAAATCAAATGAAAGTGAAATGCATTCTACAAAGCAAATTAATCTAAATGAAAATCAAACACATTCAAACAAAGCTATTTGAATCAAATGACAGTCAAACACATTCAACAAAGCTAATTGAATCAATTGAAAGTCAAACACATTCAAACAAAGCTATTTGAATCAAATGAAAGTCAAATACATTCTACAAAGCTAATTGAATCAAATGAAAGTCAAAGACATATAAACAAAGCTAATTGAATCAAATGACAGTCAAATACATTCTACAAAGCTAATTGTATCAAATGAAAGTCAAACACATTCAAACAAAGCTATTTGAATCAAATGAAAGTGAAATGCATTCTATAAAGCTAATTGAATCAAATGAAAGTGAAACACATTCAAACAAAGCTAATTGAATCAAATGAAAGTCAAACACATTCAAACAAAGCTATTTGAATCAAATGAAAGTCAAATACATTCTACAAAGCTAATTGAATTAAATTAAAGTCAAACACATTCAAACAAAGCTAATTGAATCAAATGAAAGTCAAACACATTCAAACAAAGATTTCGAATCAAATGAAAGTCAAATACATTATACTAAGCTAATTGAATCAAATGAAAGTCAAACACATTCAAACAAAGCTATTTGAATCAAATGAAAGTCAAATACATTCTACAAAGCTAATTGAATTAAATTAAAGTCAAACACATCCTAACAAAGCTAATTGAATCAAATGAAAGTCAAACACATTCAAACAAAGATTTCGAATCAAATGAAAGTCAAATACATTCTACAAAGCTAATTGAATCAAATGAAAGTCAAACACATTCAAACAAAGCTATTTTAATTAAATGAATGTCAAATACATTCTATAAAGCTAATTGAATTAAATGAAAGTCAAACACATTCAAAGAAAACTATTTGAAGAAAATGAAAGTCAAATACATTCTACAAAGCAAATTGAAACAAATGAAAGTCAAACACAGTCAAACAAAGTTATTTGACTCAAATGAAAGTCAAATACATTCTACAAAGCTAATTGAATCAAATGAAAGTCAAACACATTCAAACAAAGCTATTTGAATCAAATGTAAGTCAAATACGTTCTACAAAGCTAATTATATCAAATGAAAGTCAAACGCAATCAAATAAAGCTATTTGAGTCAAATGAAAGTCAAACACATTCAAACAAAGTTGTTTAAATTAAATTAAAGTAAAATGTATGCTACAAAGCTAATTGAATCAAATGAAATTCAAACACATTCCAACAAAGCTAATTGAATCAAATGAATGTCAAATACATTCAACAAAGCTAATTGAATCAAATGAAAGTCAAACACATTCAAACAAAGCTAATTGAATCAAATGAAAGTCAAGCACATTCAAACAAAGCTATTTTAATCAAATGAAAGTCAAATACATTCTACCAAGCTAATTGAATCAAATGAAAGTAAAACACATTCAAAAAAAGCTATTTGAATCAAATGAAAGTCAAACACATTCAAACAAAGCTATTTGAATCAAATGAGAGTCAAATACATTAAAACAAAGCAAATTAAATGAAATAAAAGTCTAATACATTCTACAAAGCTAATTGAATTAAGTTAAAGTCAAACACTTTCAAACAAAGCTAATTAAATCAACTGAAAGTCAAATACATTCAATAAAGGAAATAGAATCAAATGAAAGTCAAACACATTCAACTAAAGCCAATTGAATCAAATGAAAGTCAAACATATTCAAACAAAGCTATTTTAATCAAATGAATGTCAAACACATTCAAAAAAAGCTTTTTAATTTAAATGAAAGTCAAACACATTCAAACAAAGCTATATAAATCAAATGAAAGTGAAATGCATTCTACAAAGCAAATTAATCTAAATGAAATTCAAACACATTCAAACAAAGCTATTTGAATCAAATGACAGTCAAACACATTCAACAAAGCTAATTGAATCAATTGAAAGTCAAACACATTCAAACAAAGCTATTTGAATCAAATGAAAGTCAAATACATTCTACAAAGCTAATTGAATCAAATGAAAGTCAAAGACATATAAACAAAGCTAATTGAATCAAATGACAGTCAAATACATTCTACAAAGCTAATTGTATCAAATGAAAGTCAAACACATTCAAACAAAGCTATTTGAATCAAATGAAAGTGAAATGCATTCTATAAAGCTAATTGAATCAAATGAAAGTGAAACACATTCAAACAAAGCTAATTGAATCAAATGAAAGTCAAACACATTCAAACAAAGCTATTTGAATCAAATGAAAGTCAAATACATTCTACAAAGCTAATTGAATTAAATTAAAGTCAAACACATTCAAACAAAGCTAATTGAATCAAATGAAAGTCAAACACATTCAAACAAAGATTTCGAATCAAATGAAAGTCAAATACATTATACTAAGCTAATTGAATCAAATGAAAGTCAAACACATTCAAACAAAGCTATTTGAATCAAATGAAAGTCAAATACATTCTACAAAGCTAATTGAATTAAATTAAAGTCAAACACATCCTAACAAAGCTAATTGAATCAAATGAAAGTCAAACACATTCAAACAAAGATTTCGAA
This sequence comes from Chenopodium quinoa, assembly GCF_001683475.1. Lineage (NCBI taxonomy): Eukaryota > Viridiplantae > Streptophyta > Magnoliopsida > Caryophyllales > Amaranthaceae > Chenopodium > Chenopodium quinoa. Next base: position 11,126 of record NW_018745397.1, read on the forward strand.
TCAAATGAAAGTCAAATACATTCTACAAAGCTAATTGAATCAAATGAAAGTCAAACACATTCAAACAAAGCTATTTTAATTAAATGAATGTCAAATACATTCTATAAAGCTAATTGAATTAAATGAAAGTCAAACACATTCAAAGAAAACTATTTGAAGAAAATGAAAGTCAAATACATTCTACAAAGCAAATTGAAACAAATGAAAGTCAAACACAGTCAAACAAAGTTATTTGACTCAAATGAAAGTCAAATACATTCTACAAAGCTAATTGAATCAAATGAAAGTCAAACACATTCAAACAAAGCTATTTGAATCAAATGTAAGTCAAATACGTTCTACAAAGCTAATTATATCAAATGAAAGTCAAACGCAATCAAATAAAGCTATTTGAGTCAAATGAAAGTCAAACACATTCAAACAAAGTTGTTTAAATTAAATTAAAGTAAAATGTATGCTACAAAGCTAATTGAATCAAATGAAATTCAAACACATTCCAACAAAGCTAATTGAATCAAATGAATGTCAAATACATTCAACAAAGCTAATTGAATCAAATGAAAGTCAAACACATTCAAACAAAGCTAATTTAATCAAATGAAAGTCAAGCACATTCAAACAAAGCTATTTTAATCAAATGAAAGTCAAATACATTCTACCAAGCTAATTGAATCAAATGAAAGTAAAACACATTCAAAAAAAGCTATTTGAATCAAATGAAAGTCAAACACATTCAAACAAAGCTATTTGAATCAAATGAGAGTCAAATACATTAAAACAAAGCAAATTAAATGAAATAAAAGTCTAATACATTCTACAAAGCTAATTGAATTAAGTTAAAGTCAAACACTTTCAAACAAAGCTAATTAAATCAACTGAAAGTCAAATACATTCAACAAAGGAAATAGAATCAAATGAAAGTCAAACACATTCAACTAAAGCTAATTGAATCAAATGAAAGTCAAACATATTCAAACAAAGCTATTTTAATCAAATGAATGTCAAACACATTCAAAAAAAGCTTTTTAATTTAAATGAAAGTCAAACACATTCAAACAAAGCTATATAAATCAAATGAAAGTGAAATGCATTCTACAAAGCAAATTAATCTAAATGAAATTCAAACACATTCAAACAAAGCTATTTGAATCAAATGACAGTCAAACACATTCAACAAAGCTAATTGAATCAATTGAAAGTCAAACACATTCAAACAAAGCTATTTGAATCAAATGAAAGTCAAATACATTCTACAAAGCTAATTGAATCAAATGAAAGTCAAAGACATATAAACAAAGCTAATTGAATCAAATGACAGTCAAATACATTCTACAAAGCTAATTGTATCAAATGAAAGTCAAACACATTCAAACAAAGCTATTTGAATCAAATGAAAGTGAAATGCATTCTATAAAGCTAATTGAATCAAATGAAAGTGAAACACATTCAAACAAAGCTAATTGAATCAAATGAAAGTCAAACACATTCAAACAAAGCTATTTGAATCAAATGAAAGTCAAATACATTCTACAAAGCAAATTGAATTAAATTAAAGTCAAACACATTCAAACAAAGCTAATTGAATCAAATGAAAGTCAAACACATTCAAACAAAGATTTCGAATCAAATGAAAGTCAAATACATTATACTAAGCTAATTGAATCAAATGAAAGTCAAACACATTCAAAAAAGCTAATTGAATCAAATGAAAGTCAAATACATTCTACAAAGCTAATTGAATCAAATGAAAGTCAAACACATTCAAACAAAGCTATTTTAATTAAATGAATGTTAAATACATTCTACAAAGCTAATTGAATTAAATGAAAGTCAAACACATTCAAACAAAGCTAATTGAATCAAATGAAAGTCAAGCACATTCAAACAAAACTATTTTAATCAAATGAAAGTCAAATACATTCTACCAAGCTAATTAAATCAAATGAAAGTAAAACACATTCAAACAAAGCTATTTGAATCAAATGAAAGTCAAACACATTCAAACAAAGCTATTTGAATCAAATGAGAGTCAAATACATTAAAACAAAGCTAATTAAATCAAATAAAAGTCTAATACATTATACAAAGCTAATTGAATTAAATTAAAGTCAAACACTTTCAAACAAAGCTAATTAAATCAACCGAAAGTCAAATACATTCAACAAAGCAAATAGAATCAAATGAAAGTCAAACACATTCAACTAAAGCTAATTGAATCAAATGAAAGTCAAACATATTCAAACGAAGCTATTTTAATCAAATGAATGTCAAAAACATTCAAAAAAAGCTTTTTAATTTAAATGAAAGTCAAACACATTCAAACAAAGCTATATAAATCAAATGAAAGTGAAATACATTCTACAAAGCAAATTAATCTAAATGAAATTCAAACACATTCAAACAAAGCTATTTGAATCAAATGACAGTCAAACACATCTAACAAAGCTAATTGAATCAATTGAAAGTCAAACACATTCAAACAAAGCTATTTGAATCAAATGAAAGTCAAATACATTCTACAAAGCTATTTGAATCAAATGAAAGTCAAAGACATTCAAACAAAGCTAATTGAATCAAATGAAAGTCAAACACATTCAAACAAAGCTATTTTAATAAAATGAATGTCAAATACATTCTACAAAGCTAATTGAATCAAATGGAAGTCAAATACATTCAAACAAAGCTAATTGAATCAAATGGAAGTCAAATACATTCTACAAAGCTAATTGAATTAAATTAAAGTCAAACACATTCAAAACAAGCTAATTGAATTTAACGAAAGTCAAACACATTCAAATAAAGATTTCGAATCTAGTGAAAGTCATATACATTCTACAAAGCTAATTGAAACAAATGAAAGTCAAACACATTCAAACAAAGCTATTTGAATCAAATGAAAGTCAAATACATTCTACTAAGCTAATTGAATCAAATGAAAGTCAAACACATTCAAACAAAGCTATTTGAATCAAATGACAGTCAAATACATTCTACAAAGCTAATTGTATCAAATGAAAGTCAAACACATTCAAACAAAGCTATTTGAATCAAATGAAAGTGAAATGCATTCTACAAAGCTAATTGAATCAAATGAAAGTCAAACACATTCAAATAAAGCTATTTCAATCAAATGAAAGTCAAATACGTTCTACAAAGCTAATTGTATCAAATGAAAGTCAAACGCAATCAAATAAAGCTATTTGAGTCAAATTAAAGTCAAACACATTCAAACAAAGTTGTTTAAATTAAATGAGAGTGAAATGTATTCTTCAAAGCTAATTGAATTAAATAAAAGTTAAACGCATTCAAACAAAGCTATTTGAATCAAATGAAAGTCAAACACATTCAAACAAAGCTAATTGAATCAAATGAAAGTCAAATACATTCAACAAAGCTAATTGAATCAAATGAAAGTCAAACACATTCAAACAAAGCTAATTGAATCAAATGAAAGTCAAGCACATTCAAACAAAGCTATTTTAATCGAATGAAAGTCAATTACATTCTACAAAGCTAATTGAATCAAATGAAAGTCAAACACATTCAAACAAAGCTATTTGAAACAAATGAAAGTCAAACACATTCAAACAAAGCTATTTGAATCAAATGAGAGTCAAATACATTAAAACAAAGCTAATTAAATTAAATAAAAGTCTAATACATTCTATAAAGCTAATTGAATTAAATTAAAGTCAAATACATTCAAACAAAGCAAATTGAATCAAATGAAAGTCAAAAACATTCAAACAAAGATTTCGAATCAAATGAAAGTCAAATACATTCTACAAAGCTAATTGAATCAAATGAAAGTCAAACACATTCAAACAAAGCTATTTTAATAAAATGAATGTCAAATAAATTCTACAAAGCTAATTGAATCAAATGAAAGTCAAACACATTCAAATAAAGCTATTTGAATCAAATGAAAGTCAAATACATTCCACAAAGCTAATTAAATCAAATGAAAGTCAAACACATTCAAACAAAGCTAATTAAATCAAATAAAAGTCAAATACATTCTACAAAGCTAATTGAATCATGTAAAAGTCAAATACATTCTAACAAAGCTAATTGAATCAAATGGAAGTCAAATACATTCTACAAAGCTAATTGAATTAAATTAAAGTCAAACACTTTCAAACAAAGCCAATTGAATCAACTGAAACTCAAATACATTCAACAAAGCAAATGGAATCAAATGAAAGTCAAACACATTCAACTAAAGCGAATTGAATCAAATGAAGTCAAACATATTCAAACAAAGCTATTTTAATCAAATGAATGTCAAACACATTCAAAAAAAGCTTTTTAATTTAAATGAAAGTCAAACACATTAAAACAAAGCTATATAAATCAAATGAAAGTGAAATGCATTCTACAAAGCAAATTAATCTAAATGAAATTCAAACACATTCAAACAAAGCTATTTGAATCAAATGACAGTCAAACACATTCAACAAAGCTAATTAAATCAATTGAAAGTCAAACACATTCAAACAAAGCTATTTGAATCAAATGAAAGTCAAATACATTCTACAAAGCTAATTGAATCAAATGAAAGTCAAAGACATTCAAACAAAGCTAATTGAATCAAATGAAAGTCAAACACATTCAAACAAAGCTATTTTAAAAAAATGAAAGTCAAATACATTCTACAAAGCTAATTGAATCAAATTAAAGTCAAACACATTCAAACAAAGCTATTAAAATAAAATGAATGTCAAATAAATTCTACAAAGCTAATTGAATCAAATGAAAGTCAAGCACATTCAAATAAAGCTATTTGAATCACATGAAAGTCAAATACATTCTACAAAGCTAATTGAATCAAATGAAAGTCAAACACATACAAACAAAGCTAATTAAATCAAATAAAAGTCAAATACATTCTACAAAGCTAATTGAATCATATAAAAGTCAAATACATTCAAACAAAGCTAATTGAATCAAATGGAAGTCAAATACATTCTACAAAGATAATTGAATTAAATTAAAGTCAAACACATTCAAAACAAGCTAATTGAATTTAACGAAAGTCAAACACATTCAAATAAAGCTTTCGAATCAAGTGAAAGTCAAATACATTCTACAAAGCTAATTGAAACAAATGAAAGTCAAACACATTCAAAAAAAGCTATTTGAATCAAATGAAAGTCAAATACATTCTACAAAGCTAATTAAATCAAATGAAACTCAAAGACATTCAAACAAAGCTAATTGAATCAAATGAAAGTCAAACACATTCAAACAAAGCTATTTTAATAAAATGAATGTCAAATACATTCTACAAAGCAAATTGAATCAAATGAAGGTCAAACACATTCAAACAAAACTATTTGAAGAAAATGAAAGTCAAATACATTCTACAAAGCAAATTGAATCATATAAAAGTCAAATACATTGAAACAAAGCTAATTGAATCAAATGGAAGTCAAATACATTCTACAAAGCTAATTGAATTAAATTGAAGTCAAACACATTCAAAACAAGCTAATTGAATTTAACGAAAGTCAAACACATTCAAATAAAGATTTCGAATCAATTGAAAGTCAAATACATTCTACAAAGCTAATTGAAACAAATGAAAGTCAAACACATTCAAACAAATCTATTTGAATCAAATGAAAGTGAAATACATTCTACTAAGCTAATTGAATCAAATGAAAGTCAAACACATTCAAACAAAGCTATTTGAATCAAATGACAGTCAAATACATTCTACAAAGCTAATTGTATCAAATGAAAGTCAAACACATTCAAACAAAGCTATTTGAATCAAATGAAAGTGAAATGCATTCTACAAAGCTAATTGAATCAAATGAAAGTGAAACACATTCAAACAAAGCTAATTAAATTAAATGAAAGTCAAACACATTCAAATAAAACTATTTCAATCAAATGAAAGTCAAATACGTTCTACCAAGCTAATTGTATCAAATGAAAGTCAAACGCAATCAAATAAAGCTATTTGAGTCAAATGAAAGTCAAACACATTCCAACAAAGTTGTTTAAATTAAATGAAAGTGAAATGTATTCTTCAAAGCTAATTGAATCAAATGAAAGTTAAACGCATTCAAACAAAGCTATTTGAATCAAATGAAAGTAAAACACATTCAAACAAAGCTAATTGAATCAAATGAAAGTCAAATACATTCAACAAAGCTAATTGAATCAAATGAAAGTCAAACACATTCAAACAAAGCTAATTGAATCAAATGAAAGTCAAGCACATTCAAACAAAGCTATTTTAATCGAATGAAAGTCAATTACATTCTACAAAGCTAATTGAATCAAATGAAAGTTAAACACATTCAAACAAAGCTATTTGAATCAAATGAAAGTCAAACACATTCAAACAAAGCTATTTTAATAAAATGAATGTCAAACACATTCAAACAAAGCTAATTGAATCAAATGAAAGTCAAACACATTCAAACAAAGATTTCGAATCAAATGAAAGTCAATTACATTCTACAAAGCTAATTGAATCAAATGAAAGTCAAACACATTCAAACAAAGCTATTTTTATAAAATGAATGTCAAATAAATTCTACAAAGCTAATTGAATCAAATGAAAGTCAAACACATTCAAATAAAGCTATTTGAATCAAATGAAAGTCAAATACATTCTACAAAGCTAATTGAATCAAATGAAAGTCAAACACATTCAACTAAAGCTAATTGAATCAAATGAAAGTCAAACATATTCAAACAAAGCTATTTTAATCAAATGAATGTCAAACACATTCAAAAAAAGCTTTTTAATTTAAATGAAAGTCAAACACATTCAAACAAAGCTATATAAATCAAATGAAATTGAAATGCATTCTACAAAGCAAATTAATCTAAATGAAATTCAAACACATTCAAACAAAACTATTTGAATCAAATGAAAGTCAAACAGTTTCAACAAAGCTAATTAAATCAATTGAAAGTCAAACACATTCAAACAAAGCTATTTGAATCAAATGAAAGTCAAATACATTCTACAAAGCTAATTAAATCAAATGAAAGTCAAACACATTCAAACAAAGCTATATTAATCAAATGAAAGTCAAATACATTCTACAAAGCTAATTGAATTAAATGAAAGTCAAACACATTTAAACAAAGCTATTTAAATCAAATAAATGTCAAATACATTCTATAAAGCTATTTGAATCAAATGAAAGTCAAACACATTCCAACAAAGCTATTTGAATCAAATGAAAGTCAAATACATTCTACAAAGCAAATCGAATCAAATGAAAGTCAAACACATTCAAACAAAGCTATTTCAATCAAATGAAAGTCAAATACATTCAAACAAAGCTATTTTAATCAAATGAAAGTCAAACACATTCAAACAAAGCTATTTTAATCAAATGAAAGTCAAATACATTCTACAAAGCTAATTGAATCAAATGAAAGTCAAACACATTCAAACAAAGCTATTTTAATCAAATGAAAGTCAAATACATTCTTTAAAGCAAATTGAATCAAATGAAAGTCAAACACATTCAACTAAATCTAATTGAATCAAATGAAAGTCAAACATATTCAAACAAAGCTATTTTAATCAAATGAATGTCAAACACATTCAAAAAAAGCTTTTTAATTTAAATGAAAGTCAAACACATTCAAACAAAGCTATATAAATCAAATGAAAGTGGAATGCTTTCTACAAAGCAAATTAATCTAAATGAAATTCAAACACATTCAAACAAAGCTATTTGAATCAAATGACAGTCAAACACATTCAACAAAGCTAATTGAATCAACTGAAAGTCAAACACATTCAAACAAAGCTATTTGAATCAAATGAAAGTCAAATACATTCTACAAAGCTAATGGACTCAAATGAAAGTCAAAGACATTCAAACAAAGCTAATTGAATCAAAGGAAAGTCAAACACATTCAAACAAAGCTATTTTAAAAAAATGAAAGTCAAATACATTCTACAAAGCTAAGTGAATCAAATTAAAGTCAAATACATTCTACAAAGCTAATTGAATCAAATTAAAGTCAAACACATTACAACAAAGCTATTTTAATAAAATGAATGTCGAATAAATTATACAAAGCTAATTGAATCAAATGAAAGTCAAATACATTCAAACAAAGCTAATTGAATCAAATGGAAGTCAAATACATTCTACAAAGATAATTGAATTAAGTTAAAGTCAAACACATTCAAAACAAGCTAATTGAATTTAAAGAAAGTCAAACACATTCAAATAAAACTTTCGAATCAAGTGAAAGTCAAATACATTCTACAAAGCTAATTGAAACAAATGAAAGTCAAACACATTTAAACAAAGCTATTTGAATCAAATGAAAGTTAAATACATTCTACTAAGCTAATTGAATCAAATGAAAGTCAAACACATTCAAACAAAGCTATTTGAATCAAATGACAGTCAAATACATTCTACAAAGCTAATTGTATCAAATGAAAGTCAAACACATTCAAACAAAGCTATTTGAATCAAATGAAAGTGAAATGCATTCTACAAAGTTAATTGAATCAAATGAAAGTGAAACACATTCAAACAAAGCTAATTGAATAAAATGAAAGTCAAACACATTCAAACAAAGCTATTTGAATCAAATGAAAGTCAAATACATTCTACAAAGCTAATTGAATTAAATTAAAGTCAAACACATTCAAACAAAGCTAATTGAATCAAATGAAAGTCAAACACATTCAAACAAAGATTTCGAATCAAATGAAAGTCAAATACATTCTACTAAGCTAATTGAATCAAATGAAAGTCAAACACATTCAAATAAAGCTATTTGAATCAAATGAAAGTCAAATACATTCTACAAAGCTAATTGAATCAAATGAAAGTCAAACACATTCAAACAAAGCTATTTTAATTAAATGAATGTCAAATACATTCTACAAAGCTAATTGAATTAAATGAAAGTCAAACACATTCAAACAAAGCTATTTGAAGAAAATGAAAGTCAAATACATTCTACAAAGCAAATTGAAACAAATGAAAGTCAAACACAGTCAAACAAAGTTATTTGACTCAAATGAAAGTCAAATACATTCTACAAAGCTAATTGAATCAAAAGAAAGTCAAACACATTCTAACAAAGCTATTTGAATCAAATGTAAGTCAAATAAGTTCTACAAAGCTAATTGTATCAAATGAAAGTCAAACGCAATCAAATAAAGCTATTTGAGTCAAATTAAAGTCAAACACATTCAAACAAAGTTATTTAAATTAAATTAAAGTGAAATGTATGCTACAAAGCTAATTGAATCAAATGAAAGTCAAACACATTCCAACAAAGCTAATTGAATCAAATGAGAGTCAAATACGTTCAACAAAGCTAATTGATTCAAATGAAAGTCAAACACATTCAAACAAAGCTAATTGAATCAAATGAAAATCAAGCACATTCAAACAAAGCTATTTTAATCAAATGAATGTCAAATACATTCTACCAAGCTAATTGAATCAAATGAAAGTAAAACACATTCAAACAAAGCTATTTGAATCAAATGAAAGTCAAACACATTCAAACAAAGCTATTTGAATCAAATGAGAGTCAAATACATTAAAACAAAGCTAATTAAATCAAATAAAAATCTAATACATTCTACAAAGCTAATTGAATTAAATTAAAGTCAAACACTTTCAAACAAAGCTAATTAAATCAACTGAAAGTCAAATACATTCAACAAAGCAAATAGAATCAAATGAAAGTCAAACACATTCAACTAAAGCTAATTGAATCAAATGAAAGTCAAACATATTCAAACAAAGCTATTTTAATCAAATGAATGTCAAACACATTCAAAAAAAGCTTTTTAATTTAAATTAAGTCAAACACATTAAAACAAAGCTATATAAATCAAATGAAAGTGAAATGCATTCTACAAAGCAAATTAATCTAAATGAAATTCAAACACATTCAAACAAAGCTATTTGAATCAAATGACAGTCAAACACATTCAAACAAAGCTATTTGAATCAAATGAAAGTGAAATGCATTCTACAAAGCTAATTGAATCAAATGAAAGTGAAACACATTCAAACAAAGCTAATTGAATTAAATGAAAGTCAAACACATTCAAATAAAGCTATTTCAATCAAATGAAAGTCAAATACGTTCTACCAAGCTAATTGTATCAAATGAAAGTCAAACGCAATCAAATAAAGCTATTTGAGTCAAATGAAAGTCAAACACATTCCAACAAAGTTGTTTAAATTAAATGAAAGTGAAATGTATTCTTCAAAGCTAATTGAATCAAATGAAAGTTAAACGCATTCAAACAAAGCTATTTGAATCAAATGAAAGTAAAACACATTCAAACAAAGCTAATTGAATCAAATGAAAGTCAAATACATTCAACAAAGCTAATTGAATCAAATGAAAGTCAAACACATTCAAACAAAGCTAATTGAATCAAATGAAAGTCAAGCACATTCAAACAAAGCTATTTTAATCGAATGAAAGTCAATTACATTCTACAAAGCTAATTGAATCAAATGAAAGTTAAACACATTCAAACAAAGCTATTTGAATCAAATGAAAGTCAAACACATTCAAACAAAGCTATTTTAATAAAATGAATGTCAAACACATTCAAACAAAGCTAATTGAATCAAATGAAAGTCAAACACATTCAAACAAAGATTTCGAATCAAATGAAAGTGAATTACATTCTACAAAGCTAATTGAATCAAATGAAAGTCAAACACATTCAAACAAAGCTATTTTAATAAAATGAATGTCAAATAAATTCTACAAAGCTAATTGAATCAAATAAAAGTCAAACACATTCAAATAAAGCTATTTGAATCAAATGAAAGTCAAATACATTCTACAAAGCTAATTGAATCAAATGAAAGTCAAACACATTCAACTAAAGCTAATTGAATCAAATGAAAGTCAAACATATTCAAACAAAGCTATTTTAATCAAATGAATGTCAAACACATTCAAAAAAAGCTTTTTAATTTAAATGAAAGTCAAACACATTCAAACAAAGCTATATAAATCAAATGAAATTGAAATGCATTCTACAAAGCAAATTAATCTAAATGAAATTCAAACACATTCAAACAAAACTATTTGAATCAAATGAAAGTCAAACAGTTTCAACAAAGCTAATTAAATCAATTGAAAGTCAAACACATTCAAACAAAGCTATTTGAATCAAATGAAAGTCAAATACATTCTACAAAGCTAATTAAATCAAATGAAAATCAAAGACATTCAAACAAAGCTAATTGAATCAAAGGAAAGTCAAACACATTCAAACAAAGCTATTTTAAAAAAATGAAAGTCAAATACATTCTACAAAGCTAAGTGAATCAAATTAAAGTCAAATACATTCTACAAAGCTAATTGAATCAAATTAAAGTCAAACACATTACAACAAAGCTATTTTAATAAAATGAATGTCGAATAAATTCTACAAAGCTAATTGAATCAAATGAAAGTCAAATACATTCAAACAAAGCTAATTGAATCAAATGGAAGTCAAATACATTCTACAAAGATAATTGAATTAAGTTAAAGTCAAACACATTCAAAACAAGCTAATTGAATTTAAAGAAAGTCAAACACATTCAAATAAAGCTTTCGAATCAAGTGAAAGTCAAATACATTCTACAAAGCTAATTGAAACAAATGAAAGTCAAACACATTTAAACAAAGCTATTTGAATCAAATGAAAGTTAAATACATTCTACTAAGCTAATTGAATCAAATGAAAGTCAAACACATTCAAACAAAGCTATTTGAATCAAATGACAGTCAAATACATTCTACAAAGCTAATTGTATCAAATGAAAGTCAAACACATTCAAACAAAGCTATTTGAATCAAATGAAAGTGAAATGCATTCTACAAAGTTAATTGAATCAAATGAAAGTGAAACACATTCAAACAAAGCTAATTGAATCAAATGAAAGTCAAACACATTCAAACAAAGCTATTTGAATCAAATGAAAGTCAAATACATTCTACAAAGCTAATTGAATTAAATAAAAGTCAAACACATTCAAACAAAGCTAATTGAATCAAATGAAAGTCAAACACATTCAAACAAAGATTTCGAATCAAATGAAAGTCAAATACATTCTACTAAGCTAATTGAATCAAATGAAAGTCAAACACATTCAAATAAAGCTATTTGAATCAAATGAAAGTCAAATACATTCTACAAAGCTAATTGAATCAAATGAAAGTCAAACACATTCAAACAAAGCTATTTTAATTAAATGAATGTCAAATACATTCTACAAAGCTAATTGAATTAAATGAAAGTCAAACACATTAAAACAAAGCTATTTGAAGAAAATGAAAGTCAAATACATTCTACAAAGCAAATTGAAACAAATGAAAGTCAAACACAGTCAAACAAAGTTATTTGACTCAAATGAAAGTCAAATACATTCTACAAAGCTAATTGAATCAAATGAAAGTCAAACACATTCAAACAAAGCTATTTGAATCAAATGTAAGTCAAATAAGTTCTACAAAGCTAATTGTATCAAATGAAAGTCAAACGCAATCAAATAAAGCTATTTGAGTCAATTTAAAGTCAAACACATTCAAACAAAGTTATTTAAATTAAATTAAAGTGAAATGTATGCTACAAAGCTAATTGAATCAAATGAAAGTCAAACACATTCCAACAAAGCTAATTGAATCAAATGAGAGTCAAATACATTCAACAAAGCTAATTGAATCAAATGAAAGTCAAACACATTCAAACAAAGCTAATTGAATCAAATGAAAATCAAGCACATTCAAACAAAGCTATTTTAATCAAATGAATGTCAAATACATTCTACCAAGCTAATTGAATCAAATGAAAGTAAAACACATTCAAACAAAGCTATTTGAATCAAATGAAAGTCAAACACATTCAAACAAAGCTATTTGAATCAAATGAGAGTCAAATACATTAAAACAAAGCTAATTAAATCAAATAAAAATCTAATACATTCTACAAAGCTAATTGAATTAAATTAAAGTCAAACACTTTCAAACAAAGCTAATTAAATCAACTGAAAGTCAAATACATTCAACAAAGCAAATAGAATCAAATGAAAGTCAAACACATTCAACTAAAGCTAATTGAATCAAATGAAAGTCAAACATATTCAAACAAAGCTAATTAAATCAAATAAAAGTCAAATACATTCTACAAAGCTAATTGAATCATATAAAAGTCAAATACATTCAAACAAAGCTAATTGAATCAAATGTAAGTCAAATAAGGTCTACAAAGCTAATTGTATCAAATGAAAGTCAAACGCAATCAAATAAAGCTATTTGAGTCAAATGAAAGTCAAACACATTCAAACAAAGTTATTTAAATTAAATTAAAGTGAAATGTATGCTACAAAGCTAATTGAATCAAATGAAAGTCAAACACATTCCAACAAAGCTAATTGAATCAAATGAGAGTCAAATACATTCAACAAAGCTAATTGAATCAAATGAAAGTCAAACACATTCAAACAAAGCTAATTGAATCAAATGAAAATTAAGCACATTCAAACAAAGCTATTTTAATCAAATGAATGTCAAATACATTCTACCAAGCTAATTGAATCAAATGAAAGTAAAACACATTCAAACAAAGCTATTTGAATCAAATGAAAGTCAAACACATTCAAACAAAGCTATTTGAATCAAATGAGAGTCAAATACATTAAAACAAAGCTAATTAAATCAAATAAAAATCTAATACATTCTACAAAGCTAATTGAATTAAATTAAAGTCAAACACTTTCAAACAAAGCTAATTAAATCAACTGAAAGTCAAATACATTCAACAAAGCAAATATAATCAAATGAAAGTCAAACACATTCAACTAAAGCTAATTGAATCAAATGAAAGTCAAACATATTCAAACAAAGCTATTTTAATCAAATGAATGTCAAACACATTCAAAAAAAGCTTTTTAATTTAAATGAAAGTCAAACACATTCAAACAAAGCTATATAAATCAAATGAAAGTGAAATGCATTCTACAAAGCAAATTAATCTAAATGAAATTCAAACACATTCAAACAAAGCTATTTGAATCAAATGACAGTCAAACACATTCAACAAAGCTAATTGAATCAATTGAAAGTCAAACACATTCAAACAAAGCTATTTGAATCAAATGAAAGTCAAATACATTCTACAAAGCTAATTGAATCAAATGAAAGTCAAAGACATTCAAACAAAGCTAATTGAATCAAATGAAAGTCAAACACATTCAAACAAAGCTATTTTAATAAAATGAATGTCAAATACATTCTACAAAGCTAATTGAATCAAATGAAAGTCAAACACATTCAAACAAAGCTATTTGAAGAAAATGAAAGTCAAATACATTCTACAAAGCAAATTGAATCAAATGAAAGTCAAACACAGTCAAACAAAGTTATTTGATTCAAATGAAAGTCAAATACATTCTACAAAGCTAATTGAATCAAATGAAAGTCAAACACATTCAAACAAAGCTAATTAAATCAAATAAAAGTCAAATACATTCTACAAAGCTAATTGAATCATATAAAAGTCAAATACATTCAAACAAAGCTAATTGAATCAAATGGAAGTCAAATACATTCTACAAAGCTAATTAAATTAAATTAAAGTCAAACACATTAAAAAATAGGCTAATTGAATTTAACGAAAGTCAAACACATTCAAATAAAGATTTCGAATCAAGTGAAAGTCAAATACATTCTACAAAGCTAATTGAAACAAATGAAAGTCAAACACATTCAAACAAAGCTATTTGAATCAAATGAAAGTCAAATACATTCTACTAAGCTAATTGAATCAAATGAAATTCAAACACATTCAAACAAAGCTATTTGAATCAAATGAAAGTCAAACACATTCAAACAAAGCTATTTGAATTAAATGAGAGTCAAATACATTAAAACAAAGCTAATTAAATCAAATAAAAGTCCAATACATTTTACAAAGCTAATTGAATTAAATTAAAGTCAAACACATTCAAACAAAGCTAATTGAATCAAATGAAAGTCAAACACATTCAAACAAAGATTTCGAATCAAATGAAAGTCAAATACATTCTACAAAGCTAATTGAATCAAATGAAAGTCAAACACATTCAAACAAAGCTATTTTAATAAAATGAATGTCAAATAAATTCTACAAAGCTAATTGAATCAAATGAAAGTCAAACACATTCAAATAAAGCTATTTGAATCGAATGAAAGTCAAATACATTCTACAAAGCTAATTGAATCAAATGAAAGTCAAACACATTCAAACAAAGCTAATTAAATCAAATAAAAGTCAAATACATTCTACAAAGCTAATTGAATCATATAAAAGTCAAATACATTCAAACAAAGCTAATTGAATCAAATGGAAGTCAAATACATTCTACAAAGCTAATTAAATTAAATTAAAGTCAAACACTTTCAAACAAAGCTAATTGAATCAACTGAAAGTCAAATACATTCAACAAAGAAAATTGAATCAAATGAAAGTCAAACACATTCAACTAAAGCTAATTGAATCAAATGAAAGTCAAACATATTCAAACAAAGTTATTTTAATCAAATGAATGTCAAACACATTCAAAAAAAGCTTTTTAATTTAAATGAAAGTCAAACACATTCAAACAAAGCTATATAAATCAAATGAAAGTGAAATGCATTCTACAAAGCAAATTAATCTAAATGAAATTCAAACACATTCAAACAAAGCTATTTGAATCAAATGACAGTCAAACACATTCAACAAAGCTAATTGAATCAATTGAAAGTCAAACACATTCAAACAAAGCTATTTGAATCAAATGAAAGTCAAATACATTCTACAAAGCTAATTTAATCAAATGAAAGTCAAAGACATTCAAACAAAGCTAATTGAATCAAATGAAAGTCAAACACTTTCAAACAAAGCTATTTTAAAAAAAATGAAAGTCAAATACATTCTAAAAAGCTAATTGAATCAAATTAAAGTCAAATACATTCTACAAAGCTAATTGAATCAAATTAAAGTCAAACACATTCAAACAAAGCTATTTTAATAAAATGAATGTCGAATAAATTCTACAAAGCTAATTGAATCAAATGAAAGTCAAATACATTGAAACAAAGCTAATTGAATCAAATGGAAGTCAAATACATTCTACAAAGATAATTGAATTAAGTTAAAGTCAAACACATTCAAAACAAGCTAATTGAATTTAACGAAAGTCAAACACATTCAAATAAAGCTTTCGAATCAAGTGAAAGTCAAATACATTCTACAAAGCTAATTAAAACAAATGAAAGTCAAACACATTCAAACAAAGCTATTTGAATCAAATGAATGTGAAATGCATTGTACAAAGTTAATTGAATCAAATGAAAGTGAAACACATTCAAACGAAGCTAATTGAATCAAATGAAAGTCAAAACATATTCAAACAAAGCTATTTTAATCAAATGAATGTCAAACACATTCAAAAAAAGCTTTTTAATTTAAATGAAAGTCAAACACATTCAAACAAAGCTATATAAATCAAATGAAAGTGAAATGCATTCTACAAAGCAAATTAATCTAAATGAAATTCAAACACATTCAAACAAAGCTATTTGAATCAAATGACAGTCAAACACATTCAACAAAGCTAATTGAATCAATTGAAAGTCAAACACATTCAAACAAAGCTATTTGAATCAAATGAAAGTCAAATACATTCTACAAAGCTAATTGAATCAAATGAAAGTCAAAGACATTCAAACAAAGCTAATTGAATCAAATGAAAGTCAAACACATTTAAACAAAGCTATTTTAATAAAATGAATGTCAAATACATTCTACAAAGCTAATTGAATCAAATGAAAGTCAAACACATTCAAACAAAGCTATTTGAAGAAAATGAAAGTCAAATACATTCTACAAAGCAAATTGAATCAAATGAAAGTCAAACACAGTCAAACAAAGTTATTTGATTCAAATGAAAGTCAGATACATTCTACTAAGCTAATTGAATCAAATGAAAGTCAAACACATCCAAACAAAGCTATTTGAATCAAATGACAGTCAAATACATTCTACAAAGCTAATTGTATCAAATGAAAGTCAAACACATTCAAACAAAGCTATTTGAATCAAATGAAAGTGAAATGCATTGTACAAAGTTAATTGAATCAAATGAAAGTGAAACACATTCAAACAAAGCTAATTCAATCAAATGAAAGTCAAACACATTCAAACAAAGCTATTTGAATCAAATGAAAGTCAAATACATTCTACTAAGCTAATTGAATCAAATGAAATTCAAACACATTCAAACAAAGCTATTTGAATCAAATGAAAGTCAAACACATTCAAACAAAGCTATTTGAATTAAATGAGAGTCAAATACATTAAAACAAAGCTAATTAAATCAAATAAAAGTCCAATACATTTTACAAAGCTAATTGAATTAAATTAAAGTCAAACACATTCAAACAAAGCTAATTGAATCAAATGAAAGTCAAACACATTCAAACAAAGATTTCGAATCAAATGAAAGTCAAATACATTCTACAAAGCTAATTGAATCAAATGAAAGTCAAACACATTCAAACAAAGCTATTTTAATAAAATGAATGTCAAATAAATTCTACAAAGCTAATTGAATCAAATGAAAGTCAAACACATTCAAATAAAGCTATTTGAATCGAATGAAAGTCAAATACATTCTACAAAGCTAATTGAATCAAATGAAAGTCAAACACATTCAAACAAAGCTAATTAAATCAAATAAAAGTCAAATACATTCTACAAAGCTAATTGAATCATATAAAAGTCAAATACATTCAAACAAAGCTAATTGAATCAAATGGAAGTCAAATACATTCTACAAAGCTAATTAAATTAAATTAAAGTCAAACACTTTCAAACAAAGCTAATTGAATCAACTGAAAGTCAAATACATTCAACAAAGAAAATTGAATCAAATGAAAGTCAAACACATTCAACTAAAGCTAATTGAATCAAATGAAAGTCAAACATATTCAAACAAAGTTATTTTAATCAAATGAATGTCAAACACATTCAAAAAAAGCTTTTTAATTTAAATGAAAGTCAAACACATTCAAACAAAGCTATATAAATCAAATGAAAGTGAAATGCATTCTACAAAGCAAATTAATCTAAATGAAATTCAAACACATTCAAACAAAGCTATTTGAATCAAATGACAGTCAAACACATTCAACAAAGCTAATTGAATCAATTGAAAGTCAAACACATTCAAACAAAGCTATTTGAATCAAATGAAAGTCAAATACATTCTACAAAGCTAATTTAATCAAATGAAAGTCAAAGACATTCAAACAAAGCTAATTGAATCAAATGAAAGTCAAACACTTTCAAACAAAGCTATTTTAAAAAAATGAAAGTCAAATACATTCTAAAAAGCTAATTGAATCAAATTAAAGTCAAATACATTCTACAAAGCTAATTGAATCAAATTAAAGTCAAACACATTCAAACAAAGCTATTTTAATAAAATGAATGTCGAATAAATTCTACAAAGCTAATTGAATCAAATGAAAGTCAAATACATTGAAACAAAGCTAATTGAATCAAATGGAAGTCAAATACATTCTACAAAGATAATTGAATTAAGTTAAAGTCAAACACATTCAAAACAAGCTAATTGAATTTAACGAAAGTCAAACACATTCAAATAAAGCTTTCGAATCAAGTGAAAGTCAAATACATTCTACAAAGCTAATTAAAACAAATGAAAGTCAAACACATTCAAACAAAGCTATTTGAATCAAATGAATGTGAAATGCATTGTACAAAGTTAATTGAATCAAATGAAAGTGAAACACATTCAAACGAAGCTAATTGAATCAAATGAAAGTCAAACATATTCAAACAAAGCTATTTTAATCAAATGAATGTCAAACACATTCAAAAAAAGCTTTTTAATTTAAATGAAAGTCAAACACATTCAAACAAAGCTATATAAATCAAATGAAAGTGAAATGCATTCTACAAAGCAAATTAATCTAAATGAAATTCAAACACATTCAAACAAAGCTATTTGAATCAAATGACAGTCAAACACATTCAACAAAGCTAATTGAATCAATTGAAAGTCAAACACATTCAAACAAAGCTATTTGAATCAAATGAAAGTCAAATACATTCTACAAAGCTAATTGAATCAAATGAAAGTCAAAGACATTCAAACAAAGCTAATTGAATCAAATGAAAGTCAAACACATTTAAACAAAGCTATTTTAATAAAATGAATGTCAAATACATTCTACAAAGCTAATTGAATCAAATGAAAGTCAAACACATTCAAACAAAGCTATTTGAAGAAAATGAAAGTCAAATACATTCTACAAAGCAAATTGAATCAAATGAAAGTCAAACACAGTCAAACAAAGTTATTTGATTCAAATGAAAGTCAGATACATTCTACTAAGCTAATTGAATCAAATGAAAGTCAAACACATCCAAACAAAGCTATTTGAATCAAATGACAGTCAAATACATTCTACAAAGCTAATTGTATCAAATGAAAGTCAAACACATTCAAACAAAGCTATTTGAATCAAATGAAAGTGAAATGCATTGTACAAAGTTAATTGAATCAAATGAAAGTGAAACACATTCAAACAAAGCTAATTCAATCAAATGAAAGTCAAACACATTCAAACAAAGCTATTTGAATCAAATGAAAGTCAAATACATTCTACAAAGCTAATTGAATTAAATTAAAGTCAAACACATTCAAACAAAGCTAATTGAATCAAATGAAAGTCAAACACATTCAAACAAAGATTTCGAATCAAATGAAAGTCAAATACATTCTACTAAGCTAATTGAATCAAATGAAAGTCAAACACATTCAAATAAAGCTATTTGAATCAAATGAAAGTCAAATACATTCTACAAAGCTAATTGAATCAAATGAAAGTCAAACACATTCAAACAAAGCTATTTTAATTAAATGAATGTCAAATACATTCTACAAAGCTAATTAAATTAAATGAAACTCAAACACATTCAAACAAAGCTATTTGAAGAAAATGAAAGTCAAATACATTCTACAAAGCAAATTGAAACAAATGAAAGTCAAACACAGTCAAACAAAGTTATTTGACTCAAATGAAAGTCAAATACATTCTACAAAGCTAATTGAATCAAATGAAAGTCAAACACATTCAAACAAAGCTATTTGAATCAAATGTAAGTCAAATAAGTTCTACAAAGCTAATTGTATCAAATGAAAGTCAAACGCAATCAAATAAAGCTATTTGAGTCAAATGAAAGTCAAACACATTCAAACAAAGTTGTTTAAATTAAATTAAAGTGAAATGTATGCTACAAAGCTAATTGAATCAAATGAAAGTCAAACACATTCCAACAAAGCTAATTGAATCAAATGAGAGTCAAATACATTCAACAAAGCTAATTGAATCAAATGAAAGTCAAACACATTCAAACAAAGCTAATTGAATCAAATGAAAATCAAGCACATTCAAACAAAGCTATTTGAATCAAATGAATGTCAAATACATTCTACCAAGCTAATTGAATCAAATGAAAGTAAAACACATTCAAACAAAGCTATTTGAATCAAATGAAAGTCAAACACATTCAAACAAAGCTATTTGAATCAAATGAGAGTCAAATACATTAAAACAAAGCTAATTAAATCAAATAAAAATCTATTACATTCTACAAAGCTAATTGAATTAAATTAAAGTCAAACACTTTCAAACAAAGCTAATTAAATCAACTGAAAGTCAAATACATTCAACAAAGCAAATAGAATCAAATGAAAGTCAAACACATTCAACTAAAGCTAATTGAATCAAATGAAAGTCAAACATATTCAAACAAAGCTATTTTAATCAAATGAATGTCAAACACATTCAAAAAAAGCTTTTTAATTTAAATGAAAGTCAAACACATTCAAACAAAGCTATATAAATCAAATGAAAGTGAAATGCATTCTACAAAGCAAATTAAGCTAAATGAAATTCAAATACATTCAAACAAAGCTATTTGAATCAAATGACAGTCAAACACATTCAACAAAGCTAATTGAATCAATTGAAAGTCAAACACATTCAAACAAAGCTATTTGAATCAAATGAAAGTCGAATACATTCTACAAAGCTAATTGAATCAAATGAAAGTCAAAGACATTCAAACAAAGCTAATTGAATCAAATGAAAGTCAAACACATTCAAACAAAGCTATTTTAATATAATGAATGTCAAATACATTCTACAAAGCTAATTGAATCAAATGAAACTCAAACACATTCAAACAAAGCTATTTGAAGAAAATGAAAGTCAAATACATTCTACAAAGCAAATTGAATCAAATGAAAGTCAAACACTGTCAAACAAAGCTATTTGAATCAAATGAAAGTTAAATACATTCTACTAAGCTAATTGAATCAAATGAAAGTCAAACACATTCAAACAAAGCTATTTGAATCAAATGACAGTCAAATACATTCTACAAAGCTAATTGTATCAAATGAAAGTCAAACACATTCAAACAAAGCTATTTGAATCAAATGAAAGTGAAATGCATTGTACAAAGTTAATTGAATCAAATGAAAGTGAAACACATTCAAACAAAGCTAATTGAATCAAATGAAAGTCAAACACATTCAAACAAAGCTATTTGAATCAAATGAAAGTCAAATACATTCTACAAAGCTAATAGAATTAAATTAAAGTCAAACACATTCAAACAAAGCTAATTGAATCAAATGAAAGTCAAACACATTCAAACAAAGATTTCGAATCAAATGAAAGTCAAATACATTCTACTAAGCTAATTGAATCAAATGAAAGTCAAACACATTCAAATAAAGCTATTTGAATCAAATGAAAGTCAAATACATTCTACAAAGCTAATTGAATGAAATGAAAGTCAAACACATTCAAACAAAGCTATTTTAATTAAATGAATGTCAAATACATTCTACAAAGCTAATTGAATTAAATGAAAGTCAAACACATTCAAACAAAGCTATTTCAAGAAAATGAAAGTCAAATACATTCTACAAAGCAAATTGAAACAAATGAAAGTCAAACACAGTCAAACAAAGTTATTTGACTCAAATGAAAGTCAAATACATTCTACAAATCTAATTGAATCAAATGAAAGTCAAACACATTCAAACAAAGCTATTTGAATCAAATGTAAGTCAAATAAGTTCTACAAAGCTAATTGTATCAAATGAAAGTCAAACGCAATCAAATAAAGCTATTTGAGTCAAATGAAAGTCAAACACATTCAAACAAAGTTGTTTAAATTAAATTAAAGTGAAATGTATACTACAAAGCTAATTGAATCAAATGAAAGTCAAACACATTCCAACAAAGCTAATTGAATCAAATGAGAGTCAAATACATTCAACAAAGCTAATTGAATCAAATGAAAGTCAAACACATTCAAACAAAGCTAATTGAATCAAATGAAAATCAAGCACATTCAAACAAAGCTATTTGAATCAAATGAATGTGAAATACATTCTACCAAGCTAATTGAATCAAATGAAAGTAAAACACATTCAAACAAAGCTATTTGAATCAAATGAAAGTCAAACACATTCAAACATAGCTATTTGAATCAAATGAGAGAAAAATACATTAAAACAAAGCTAATTAAATCAAATAAAAATCTAATAAAATGAAAGTCAAACACATTGAACTAAAGCTAATTGAATAAAATGAAAGTCAAACATATTCAAACAAAGCTATTTTAATCAAATGAATGTCAAACACATTCAAAAAAAGCTTTTTAATTTAAATGAAAGTCAAACACATTCAAACAAAGCTATATAAATCAAATGAAAGTGAAATGCATTCTACAAAGCAAATTAAGCTAAATGAAATTCAAACACATTCAAACAAAGCTATTTGAATCAAATGACAGTCAAACACATTCAACAAAGCTTATTGAATCAATCGAAAGTCAAACACATTCAAACAAAGCTATTTGAATCAAATGAAAGTCAAATACATTCTACAAAGCTAATTGAATCAAATGAAAGTCAAAGACATTCAAACAAAGCTAATTGAATCAAATGAAAGTCAAACACATTCAAACAAAGCTATTTTAATAAAATGAATGTCAAATACATTCTACAAAGCTAATTGAATCAAATGAAAGTCAAACACATTCAAACAAAGCTATTTGAAGAAAATGAAAGTCAAATACATTCTACAAAGCTAATTGAATCAAATGAAAGTCAAACACATTCAAACAAAGCTAATTAAATCAAATAAAAGTCAAATACATTCTACAAAGCTAATTGTATCATATAAAAGTCAAATACATTCAAACAAAGCTAATTGAATCAAATGGAAGTCAAATA
This sequence comes from Chenopodium quinoa, assembly GCF_001683475.1. Lineage (NCBI taxonomy): Eukaryota > Viridiplantae > Streptophyta > Magnoliopsida > Caryophyllales > Amaranthaceae > Chenopodium > Chenopodium quinoa. Next base: position 34,471 of record NW_018745397.1, read on the forward strand.
CATTCTACAAAGCTAATTGAATTAAACTAAAGTCAAACACATTCAAAAATAGGCTAATTGAATTTAACGAAAGTCAAACACATTCAAATAAAGATTTCGAATCAAGTGAAAGTCAAATACATTCTACAAAGCTAATTGAAACAAATGAAAATCAAACACATTCAAACAAAGCTATTTGAATCAAATGAAAGTTAAATACATTCTACTAAGCTAATTGAATCAAATGAAAGTCAAACACATTCAAACAAAGCTATTTGAAGAAAATGAAAGTCAAATACATTCTACAAAGCAAATTGAAACAAATGAAAGTCAAACACAGTCAAACAAAGTTATTTGACTCAAATGAAAGTCAAATACATTCTACAAAGCTAATTGAATCAAATGAAAGTCAAACACATTCAAACAAAGCTATTTGAATCAAATGTAAGTCAAATAAGTTCTACAAAGCTAATTGTATCAAATGAAAGTCAAACGCAATCAAATAAAGCTATTTGAGTCAAATGAAAGTCAAACACATTCAAACAAAGTTGTTTAAATTAAATTAAAGTGAAATGTATGCTACAAAGCTAATTGAATCAAATGAAAGTCAAACACATTCCAACAAAGCTAATTGAATCAAATGAGAGTCAAATACATTCAACAAAGCTAATTGAATCAAATGAAAGTCAAACACATTCAAACAAAGCTAATTGAATCAAATGAAAATCAAGCACATTCAAACAAAGCTATTTGAATCAAATGAATGTCAAATACATTCTACCAAGCTAATTGAATCAAATGAAAGTAAAACACATTCAAACAAAGCTATTTGAATCAAATGAAAGTCAAACACATTCAAACAAAGCTATTTGAATCAAATGAGAGTCAAATACATTAAAACAAAGCTAATTAAATCAAATAAAAATCTATTACATTCTACAAAGCTAATTGAATTAAATTAAAGTCAAACACTTTCAAACAAAGCTAATTAAATCAACTGAAAGTCAAATACATTCAACAAAGCAAATAGAATCAAATGAAAGTCAAACACATTCAACTAAAGCTAATTGAATCAAATGAAAGTCAAACATATTCAAACAAAGCTATTTTAATCAAATGAATGTCAAACACATTCAAAAAAAGCTTTTTAATTTAAATGAAAGTCAAACACATTCAAACAAAGCTATATAAATCAAATGAAAGTGAAATGCATTCTACAAAGCAAATTAAGCTAAATGAAATTCAAATACATTCAAACAAAGCTATTTGAATCAAATGACAGTCAAACACATTCAACAAAGCTAATTGAATCAATTGAAAGTCAAACACATTCAAACAAAGCTATTTGAATCAAATGAAAGTCGAATACATTCTACAAAGCTAATTGAATCAAATGAAAGTCAAAGACATTCAAACAAAGCTAATTGAATCAAATGAAAGTCAAACACATTCAAACAAAGCTATTTTAATAAAATGAATGTCAAATACATTCTACAAAGCTAATTGAATCAAATGAAACTCAAACACATTCAAACAAAGCTATTTGAAGAAAATGAAAGTCAAATACATTCTACAAAGCAAATTGAATCAAATGAAAGTCAAACACTGTCAAACAAAGCTATTTGAATCAAATGAAAGTTAAATACATTCTACTAAGCTAATTGAATCAAATGAAAGTCAAACACATTCAAACAAAGCTATTTGAATCAAATGACAGTCAAATACATTCTACAAAGCTAATTGTATCAAATGAAAGTCAAACACATTCAAACAAAGCTATTTGAATCAAATGAAAGTGAAATGCATTGTACAAAGTTAATTGAATCAAATGAAAGTGAAACACATTCAAACAAAGCTAATTGAATCAAATGAAAGTCAAACACATTCAAACAAAGCTATTTGAATCAAATGAAAGTCAAATACATTCTACAAAGCTAATAGAATTAAATTAAAGTCAAACACATTCAAACAAAGCTAATTGAATCAAATGAAAGTCAAACACATTCAAACAAAGATTTCGAATCAAATGAAAGTCAAATACATTCTACTAAGCTAATTGAATCAAATGAAAGTCAAACACATTCAAATAAAGCTATTTGAATCAAATGAAAGTCAAATACATTCTACAAAGCTAATTGAATGAAATGAAAGTCAAACACATTCAAACAAAGCTATTTTAATTAAATGAATGTCAAATACATTCTACAAAGCTAATTGAATTAAATGAAAGTCAAACACATTCAAACAAAGCTATTTGAAGAAAATGAAAGTCAAATACATTCTACAAAGCAAATTGAAACAAATGAAAGTCAAACACAGTCAAACAAAGTTATTTGACTCAAATGAAAGTCAAATACATTCTACAAATCTAATTGAATCAAATGAAAGTCAAACACATTCAAACAAAGCTATTTGAATCAAATGTAAGTCAAATAAGTTCTACAAAGCTAATTGTATCAAATGAAAGTCAAACGCAATCAAATAAAGCTATTTGAGTCAAATGAAAGTCAAACACATTCAAACAAAGTTGTTTAAATTAAATTAAAGTGAAATGTATACTACAAAGCTAATTGAATCAAATGAAAGTCAAACACATTCCAACAAAGCTAATTGAATCAAATGAGAGTCAAATACATTCAACAAAGCTAATTGAATCAAATGAAAGTCAAACACATTCAAACAAAGCTAATTGAATCAAATGAAAATCAAGCACATTCAAACAAAGCTATTTGAATCAAATGAATGTGAAATACATTCTACCAAGCTAATTGAATCAAATGAAAGTAAAACACATTCAAACAAAGCTATTTGAATCAAATGAAAGTCAAACACATTCAAACATAGCTATTTGAATCAAATGAGAGTCAAATACATTAAAACAAAGCTAATTAAATCAAATAAAAATCTAATAAAATGAAAGTCAAACACATTGAACTAAAGCTAATTGAATAAAATGAAAGTCAAACATATTCAAACAAAGCTATTTTAATCAAATGAATGTCAAACACATTCAAAAAAAGCTTTTTTAATTTAAATGAAAGTCAAACACATTCAAACAAAGCTATATAAATCAAATGAAAGTGAAATGCATTCTACAAAGCAAATTAAGCTAAATGAAATTCAAACACATTCAAACAAAGCTATTTGAATCAAATGACAGTCAAACACATTCAACAAAGCTTATTGAATCAATCGAAAGTCAAACACATTCAAACAAAGCTATTTGAATCAAATGAAAGTCAAATACATTCTACAAAGCTAATTGAATCAAATGAAAGTCAAAGACATTCAAACAAAGCTAATTGAATCAAATGAAAGTCAAACACATTCAAACAAAGCTATTTTAATAAAATGAATGTCAAATACATTCTACAACGCTAATTGAATCAAATGAAAGTCAAACACATTCAAACAAAGCTATTTGAAGAAAATGAAAGTCAAATACATTCTACAAAGCTAATTGAATCAAATGAAAGTCAAACACATTCAAACAAAGCTAATTAAATCAAATAAAAGTCAAATACATTCTACAAAGCTAATTGTATCATATAAAAGTCAAATACATTCAAACAAAGCTAATTGAATCAAATGGAAGTCAAATACATTCTACAAAGCTAATTGAATTAAACTAAAGTCAAACACATTCAAAAATAGGCTAATTGAATTTAACGAAAGTCAAACACATTCAAATAAAGATTTCGAATCAAGTGAAAGTCAAATACATTCTACAAAGCTAATTGAAACAAATGAAAATCAAACACATTCAAACAAAGCTATTTGAATCAAATGAAAGTTAAATACATTATACTAAGCTAATTGAATCAAATGAAAGTCAAACACATTCAAACAAAGCTATTTGCATCAAATGACAGTCAAATACATTCTACAAAGCTAATTGTATCAAATGAAAGTCAAACACATTCAAACAAAGCTATTTGAATCAAATGAAAGTGAAATGCATTCTACAAAGCTAATTGAATCAAATCAAAGTGAAACACATTCAAAACAAAGCTAATTGAATCAAATGAAAGTCAAACACATTCAAATAAAGCTATTCGAATCAAATGAAAGTCAAATACGTTCTACAAAGCTAATTGTATCAAATGAAAGTCAAACGCAATCAAATAAAGCTATTTGAGTCAAATGAAAGTCAAACACATTCAAACACAGTTGTTTAAATTAAATGAAAGTGAAATGTAATTTTCAAAGCTAATTGAATCAAATGAAAGTTAAAAGCATTCAAACAAAGCTATTTGAATCAAATGAAAGTCAAACACATTCAAACAAAGCTACTTGAATCAAATGAAAGTCAAATACATTCAACAAAGCTAATTGAATCAAATGAAAGTCAAACACATTCAAACAAAGCTAATTGAATCAAATGAAAGTCAAGCACATTCAAAACAAAGCTATTTTAATCGAATGAAAGTCAATTACATTCTACAAAGCTAATTGAATCAAATGAAAGTCAAACACATTCAAACAAAGCTATTTGAATCAAATGAAAGTCAAACACATTCAAACAAAGCTATTTGAATCAAATGAGAGTCAAATACATTAAAACAAAGCTAATTAAATCAAATGAAAGTCAAACACATTCAAACAAAGCTATTTTAATAAAATGTATGTCAAATAAATTCTACAAAGCTAATTGAATCAAATGAAAGTCAAACACATTCAAATAAAGCTATTTGAATCGAATAAAAGTCAAATACATTCTACAAAGCTAATTGAATCAAATGAAAGTCAAACACATTCAAACAAAGCTAATTAAATCAAATAAAAGTCAAATACATTCTACAAAGCTAATTGAATCATATAAAAGTCAAATACATTCAAACAAAGCTAATTGAATCAAATGGAAGTCAAATACATTCTACAAAGCTAATTGAAACAAATGAAAGTCAAACACATTCAAACAAAGCTATTTGAATCAAATGAAAGTCAAATACATTCTACAAAGCTAATTGAAACAAATGAATGTCAAACACATTCAAACAAAGCTATTTGAATCAAATGAAAGTCAAGCACATTCAAACAAAGCTAATTGAATAATATGAAAGTCAAGCACATTCAAACAAAGCTATTTTAATCGAATGAAAGTCAAACGCATTGAAACAAAGTTATTTAAATCAAATGAAAGTGAAATGCATTCTACAAAGCTAATTGAATTAAATGAAAGTCAAACACATTCAAACAAAGCTATTTGAAGAAAATGAAAGTCAAATACATTCTACAAAGCAAATTGAAACAAATGAAAGTCAAACACAGTCAAACAAAGTTATTTGACTCAAATGAAAGTAAAATACATTCTACAAAGCTAATTAAATCAAATGAAAGTCAAACACATTCAAACAAAGCTATTTGAATCAAATGTAAGTCAAATAAGTTCTACAAAGCTAATTGTATCAAATGAAAGTCAAACGCAATCAAATAAAGCTATTTGAGTCAAATGAAAGTCAAACACATTCAAACAAAGTTGTTTAAATTAAATTAAAGTGAAATGTATGCTACAAAGCAAATTGAATCAAAGGAAAGTCAAACACATTCCAACAAAGCTAATTGAATCAAATGAGAGTCAAATACATTCAAGAAAGCTAATTGCATCAAATGAAAGTCAAACACATTCAAACAAAGCTAATTGAATCAAATGAAAATCAAGCACATTCAAACAAAGCTATTTGAATCAAATGAATGTCAAATACATTCTACCAAGCTAATTGAATAAAATGAAAGTAAAACACATTCAAACAAAGCTATTTGAATCAAATGAAAGTCAAACACATTCAAACAAAGCTATTTGAATCAAATGAGAATCAAATACATTAAAAACAAAGCTAATTAAATCAAATAAAAATCTAATACATTCTACAAAGCTAATTGAATTAAATTAAAGTCAAACACTTTCAAACAAAGCTAATTAAATCAACTGAAAGTCAAATACATTAAACAAAGCAAATAGAATCAAATGAAAGTCAAACACATTGAACTAAAGCTAATTGAATCAAATGAAAGTCAAACATATTCAAACAAAGATATTTTAATCAAATGAATGTCAAACACATTCAAAAAAAGCTTTTTAATTTAAATGAAAGTCAAACACATTCAAACAAAGCTATATAAATCAAATGAAAGTGAAATGAATTCCACAAAGCAAATTAAGCTAAATGAAATTCAAACACATTCAAACAAAGCTATTTGAATCAAATGACAGTCAAACACATTCAAACAAAGTTGTTTAAATTAAATTAAAGTGAAATGTATGCTACAAAGCTAATTGAATCAAATGAAAGTCAAACACACTCCAACAAAGCTAATTGAATCAAATGAGAGTCAAATACATTCAACAAAGCTAATTGAATCAAATGAAAGTCAAACACATTCAAACAAAGCTAATTGAATCAAATGAAAATCAAGCACATTTAAACAAAGCTATTTGAATCAAATGAATGTCAAATACATTCTACCAAGCTAATTGAATCAAATGAAAGTAAAACACATTCAAACAAAGCTATTTGAATCAAATGAAAGTCAAACACATTCAAACAAAGCTATTTGAATCAAATGAGAGTCAAATACATTAAAACAAAGCTAATTAAATCAAATAAAAATCTAATACATTCTACAAAGCTAATTGAATTAAATTAAAGTCAAACACTTTCAAACAAAGCTAATTAAATCAACTGAAAGTCAAATACATTCAACAAAGCAAATAGAATCAAATGAAAGTCAAACACATTCAACTAAAGCTAATTGAATCAAATGAAAGTCAAACATATTCAAACAAAGCTATTTTAATCAAATGAATGTCAAACACATTCAAAAAAAGCTTTGTAATTTAAATGAAAGTCAAACACATTCAAACAAAGCTATATAAATCAAATGAAAGTGAAATGCATTCTACAAAGCAAATTAAGCTAAATGAAATTCAAACACATTCAAACAAAGCTATTTGAATCAAATGACAGTCAAACACATTCAACAAAGCTAATTGAATCAATTGAAAGTCAAACACATTCAAACAAAGCTATTTGAATCAAATGAAAGTCGAATACATTCTACGAAGCTAATTGAATCAAATGAAAGTCAAACACATTCAAACAAAGCTAATTGAATCAAACGAAAGTCAAACACATTCAAACAAAGCTATTTTAATAAAATGAATGTCAAATACATTCTACAAAGCTAATTGAATCAAATGAAACTCAAACACATTCAAACAAAGCTATTTGAAGAAAATGAAAGTCAAATACATTCTACAAAGCAAATTGAATCAAATGAAAGTCAAACACTGTCAAACAAAGCTATTTGAATCAAATGAAAGTTAAATACATTCTACTAAGCTAATTGAATCAAATGAAAGTCAAACACATTCAAACAAAGCTATTTGAATCAAATGACAGTCAAATACATTCTACAAAGCTAATTGTATCAAATGAAAGTCAAACACATTCAAACAAAGCTATTTGAATCAAATGAAAGTGAAATGCATTGTACAAAGTTAATTGAATCAAATGAAAGTGAAACACATTCAAACAAAGCTAATTGAATCAAATGAAAGTCAAAACACATTCAAACAAAGCTATTTGAATCAAATGAAAGTCAAATACATTCTACAAAGCTAATTGAATTAAATTAAAGTCAAACACATTCAAACAAAGCTAATTGAATCAAATGAAAGTCAAACACATTCAAACAAAGATTTCGAATCAAATGAAAGTCAAATACATTCTACTAAGCTAATTGAATCAAATGAAAGTCAAACACATTCAAATAAAGCTATTTGAATCAAATGAAAGTCAAATACATTCTACAAAGCTAATTGAATCAAATGAAAGTCAAACACATTCAAACAAAGCTATTTTAATTAAATGAATGTCAAATACATTCTACAAAGCTAATTGAATTAAATGAAAGTCAAACACATTCAAACAAAGCTATTTGAAGAAAATGAAAGTCAAATACATTCTACAAAGCAAATTGAAACAAATGAAAGTCAAACACAGTCAAACAAAGTTATTTGACTCAAATGAAAGTCAAATACATTCTACAAATCTAATTGAATCAAATGAAAGTCAAACACATTCAAACAAAGCTATTTGAATCAAATGTAAGTCAAATAAGTTCTACAAAGCTAATTGTATCAAATGAAAGTCAAACGCAATCAAATAAAGCTATTTGAGTCAAATGAAAGTCAAACACATTCAAACAAAGTTGTTTAAATTAAATTAAAGTGAAATGTATACTACAAAGCTAATTGAATCAAATGAAAGTCAAACACATTCCAACAAAGCTAATTGAATCAAATGAGAGTCAAATACATTCAACAAAGCTAATTGAATCAAATGAAAGTCAAACACATTCAAACAAAGCTAATTGAATCAAATGAAAATCAAGCACATTCAAACAAAGCTATTTGAATCAAATGAATGTGAAATACATTCTACCAAGCTAATTGAATCAAATGAAAGTAAAACACATTCAAACAAAGCTATTTGAATCAAATGAAAGTCAAACACATTCAAACATAGCTATTTGAATCAAATGAGAGTCAAATACATTAAAACAAAGCTAATTAAATCAAATAAAAATCTAATACATTCAACAAAGCAAATAGAATCAAATGAAAGTCAAAACACATTAAACTAAAGCTAATTGAATCAAATGAAAGTCAAACATATTCAAACAAAGCTATTTTAATCAAATGAATGTCAAACACATTCAAAAAAAGCTTTTTAATTTAAATGAAAGTCAAACACATTCAAACAAAGCTATATAAATCAAATGAAAGTGAAATGCATTCCACAAAGCAAATTAAGCTAAATGAAATTCAAACACATTCAAACAAAGCTATTTGAATCAAATGACAGTCAAACACATTCAACAAAGCTAATTGAATCAATTGAAAGTCAAACACATTCAAACAAAGCTATTTGAATCAAATGAAAGTCAAATACATTCTACAAAGCTAATTGAATCAAATGAAAGTCAAAGACATTCAAACAAAGCTAATTGAATCAAATGAAAGTCAAACACATTCAAACAAAGCTATTTTAATAAAATGAATGTCAAATACATTCTACAAAGCTAATTGAATCAAATGAAAGTCAAACACATTCAAACAAAGCTATTTGAAGAAAATGAAAGTCAAATACATTCTACAAAGCTAATTGAATCAAATGAAAGTCAAACACTTTCAAACAAAGCTAATTAAATCAAATAAAAGTCAAATACATTCTACAAAGCTAATTGTATCATATAAAAGTCAAATACATTCAAACAAAGCTAATTGAATCAAATGGAAGTCAAATACATTCTACAAAGCTAATTGAATTAAACTAAAGTCAAACACATTCAAAAATAGGCTAATTGAATTTAACGAAAGTCAAACACATTCAAATAAAGATTTCGAATCAAGTGAAAGTCAAATACATTCTACAAAGCTAATTGAAACAAATGAAAATCAAAACACATTCAAACAAAGCTATTTGAATCAAATGAAAGTCAAATACATTCTACTAAGCTAATTGAATCAAATGAAAGTCAAACACATTCATACAAAGCTATTTGCATGAAATGACAGTCAAATACATTCTACAAAGCTAATTGTATCAAATGAAAGTCAAACACATTCAAACAAAGCTATTTGAATCAAATGAAAGTGAAATGCATTCTACAAAGCTAATTGAATCAAATCAAAGTGAAACACATTCAAACAAAGCTAATTGAATCAAATGAAAAGTCAAACACATTCAAATAAAGCTATTTGAATCAAATGAAAGTCAAATACGTTCTACAAAGCTAATTGTATCAAATGAAAGTCAAACGCAATCAAATAAAGCTATTTGAGTCAAATGAAAGTCAAACACATTCAAACACAGTTGTTTAAATTAAATGAAAGTGAAATGTATTTTTCAAAGCTAATTGAATCAAATGAAAGTTAAACGCATTCAAACAAAGCTATTTGAATCAAATGAAAGTCAAACACATTCAAACAAAGCTAATTGAATCAAATGAAAGTCAAATACATTCAACAAAGCCAATTGAATCAAATGAAAGTCAAACACATTCAAACAAAGCTAATTGAATCAAATGAAAGTCAAGCACATTCAAACAAAGCTATTTTAATCGAATGAAAAGTCAATTACATTCTACAAAGCTAATTGAATCAAATGAAAGTCAAACACATTCAAACAAAGCTATTTTGAATCAAATGAAAGTCAAACACATTCAAACAAAGCTATTTGAATCAAATGAGAGTCAAATACATTAAAACAAAGCTAATTAATCAAATAAAAGTCCAATACATTCTACAAAGCTAATTGAATTAAATTAAAGTCAAACACATTCAAACAAAGCGAATTGAATCAAATGAAAGTCAAACACATTCAAACAAAGATTTCGAATCAAATGAAAGTCAAATACATTCTACAAAGCTAATTGAATCAAATGAAAGTCAAACACATTCAAACAAAGCTATTTTAATAAAATGAATGTCAAATAAATTCTACAAAGCTAATTGAATTAAATGAAAGTCAAACACATTCAAATAAAGCTATTTGAATCGAATGAAAGTCAAATACATTCTACAAAGCTAATTGAATCAAATGAAAGTCAAACACATTCAAACAAAGCTAATTAAATCAAATAAAAGTCAAATACATTCTACAAAGCTAATTGAATCATATAAAAGTCAAATACATTCAAACAAAGCTAATTGAATCAAATGGAAGTCAAATACATTCTACAAAGCTAATTAAATTAAATTAAAGTCAAACACTTTCAAACAAAGCTAATTGAATCAACTGAAAGTCAAATACATTCAACAAAGAAAATTGAATCAAATGAAAGTCAAAACACATTCAACTAAAGCTAATTGAATCAAATGAAAGTCAAAACATATTCAAACAAAGTTATTTTAATCAAATGAATGTCAAACACATTCAAAAAAAGCTTTTGAATTTTAAATGAAAGTCAAACACATTCAAACAAAAGCTATATAAATCAAATGAAAGTGAAATGCATTCTACAAAGCAAATTAATCAAAATGAAATTCAAACACATTCAAACAAAGCTATTTGAATCAAATTACAGTCAAACACATGCAACAAAGCTAATTGAATCAATTGAAAGTCAAACACATTCAAACAAAGCTATTTGAATCAAATGAAAGTCAAATACATTCTACAAAGCTAATTGAATCAAATGAAAGTCAAAGACATTCAAACAAAGCTAATTAATCAAATAAAAGTCAAATACATTCTACAAAGCTAATTGAATCATATAAAAGTCAAATACATTCAAACAAAGCTAATTGAATCAAATGGAAGTCAAATACATTCTACAAAGCTAATTGAATTAAATTAAAGTCAAACACATTCAAAACAAGCTAATTGAATTTAACGAAAGTCAAACACATTAAAATAAAGATTTCGAATCAAGTGAAAGTCAAATACATTCTACAAAGCTAATTGAAACAAATGAAAGTCAAACACATTCAAACAAAGCTATTTGAATCAAATGAAAGTCAAATACATTCTATAAAGCTAATTGAAACAAATGAATGTCAAACACATTCAAACAAAGCTATTTGAATCAAATGAAAGTCAAGCACATTCAAACAAAGCTAATTGAATCAAATGAAAGTCAAGCACATTCAAACAAAGCTATTTTAATCGAATGAAAGTCAAACGCATTGAAACAAAGTTATTTAAATCAAATGAAAGTGAAATGCATTCTACAAAGCTAATTGAATTAAATGAAAGTCAAACACATTCAAACAAAGCTATTTGAAGAAATGAAAGTCAAATACATTCTACAAAGCAAATTGAAACAAATGAAAGTCAAACACAGTCAAACAAAGTTATTTGACTCAAATGAAAGTAAAATACATTCTACAAAGCTAATTGAATCAAATGAAAGTCAAACACATTCAACAAAGCTATTTGAATCAAATGTAAGTCAAATAAGTTCTACAAAGCTAATTGTATCAAATGAAAGTCAAACGCAATCAAATAAAGCTATTTGAGTCAAATGAAAGTCAAATTCAAACAAGCTACAAAGCTAATTGAATCAAATGAAAGTCAAACACATTCAACAAAGCTAATTGAATCAAATGAAGTCAAAGAAAGCTAAATCAAATGAAGTCAAACACATTCAAACAAAGCTAATTGAATCAAATGAAATCAAAATTCAAACAAAGCTATTTGAATCAAATGAATGTCAAATACATTCTACAAGCTAATTGAATAAAATGAAAGTAAAACACATTCAAACAAAGCTATTTGAATCAAATGAAAGTCAAACACATTCAACAAAGCTATTTGAATCAAATGAGAGTCAAATACATTAAAACAAAGCTAATTAAATCAAATAAAAATCTAATACATTCTACAAAGCTAATTGAATTAAATTAAAGTCAAACACTTTCAAACAAGCTAATTAAATCAACTGAAAGTCAAATACATTCAACAAAGCAAATTGAATCAAATGAAAGTCAAACACATTGAACTAAAGCTAATTGAATCAAATGAAAGTCAAACATATTCAAACAAAGCTATTTTAATCAAATGAATGTCAAACACATTCAAAAAAAGCTTTTTAATTTAAATGAAAGTCAAACACATTCAAACAAAGCTATATAAATCAAATGAAAGTGAAATGCATTCCACAAAGCAAATTTAAATGAAATTCAAACACATTCAACAAAGCTATTTGAATCAAATGACAGTCAAACACATTCAACAAAGCTAATTGAATCAATTGAAAGTCAAACACATTCAAACAAAGCTATTTGAATCAAATGAAAGTCAAAGCTAATTGAATCAAATGAAAGTCAAATTCAAACAAAGCTAATTGAATCAAATGAAAGTCAAACACATTCAAACAAAGCTATTTTAATAAAATGAATGTCAAATACATTCTACAAAGCTAATTGAATCAAATGAAAGTCAAACACATTCAAACAAAGCTATTGAAGAAAATGAAAGTCAAATACATCTACAAAGCTAATTGAATCAAATGAAAGTCAAACACATCAAACAAAGCTAATTAAATCAAATAAAAAGTCAAAATACATTCTACAAAGCTAATTGTATCATATTAAAGTCAAATACATCAAACAAAGCTAATTGAATCAAATGAAGTCAAATACATTCTACAAAGCTAATTGAATTAAATTAAAGTCAAACACATTCAAAAATAGGCTAATTGAATTTAACGAAAGTCAAACACATTTAAATAAAGATTTCGAATCAAGTGAAAGTCAAATACATTCTACAAAGCTAATTGAAACAAAAGAAAATCAAACACATTCAAACAAAGCTATTTGAATCAAATGAAACAAATACATTCTACTAAGCTAATTGAATCAAATGAAAGTCAAACACATTTAAACAAAGCTATTTGCATCAAATGACAGTCAAATACATTCTACAAAGCTAATTGTATCAAATGAAAGTCAAACACATTCAAACAAAGCTATTTGAATCAAATGAAAGTGAAATGCATTCTACAAAGGTAATTGAATCAAATCAAAGTGAAACACATTCAAACAAAGCTAATTGAATCAAATGAAAGTCAAACACATTCAAATAAAGCTATTTGAATCAAATGAAAGTCAAATACGTTCTACAAAGCTAATTGTATCAAATGAAAGTCAAACGCAATAAAATAAAGCTATTTGAGTCAAATGAAAGTCAAACACATTCAAACACAGTTGTTTTAAATTAAATGAAAGTGAAAAGTATTTTTCAAAGCTAATTAAATAGAATGAAAGTTAAACGCATTCAAATAAAGCTATTTGAATCAAATGAAAGTCAAACACATTCAAACAAAGCTAATTGAATCAAATGAAAGTCAAACATTCAACAAAGCTAATTGAATCAAATGAAAGTCAAACACATTCAAACAAAGCTAATTGAATCAAATGAAAGTCAAGCACATTCAAACAAAGCTATTTTAATCGAATGAAAGTCAATTACATTCTACAAAGCTAATTGAATCAAATGAAAGTCAAACATTCAAAAAGTATTTGAATCAAATGAAAGTCAAACACATTCAAACAAAGCTATTTGAATCAAATGAGAGTCAAATACATTAAACAAAGCTAATTAAATCAAATAAAAGTCCAATACATTCTACAAAGCTAATTGAATTAAATAAAGTCAAACACATTCAAACAAAGCTAATTGAATCAAATGAAAGTCAAACACATTCAAACAAAATTTCGAATCAAATGAAAGTCAAATACATTCTACAAAGCTAATTGAATCAAATGAAAGTCAAAACATTCAAACAAAGCTATTTTAATAAAATGAATGTCAAATAAATTCTACAAAGCTAATTGAATCAAATGAAAGTCAAACACATTCAAATAAAGCTATTTGAATCAATGAAAGTCAAAGCTAATTGAATCAAATGAAAGTCAAACACATTCAAACAAAGCTAATTAAATCAAATAAAAGTCAAATACATTCTACAAAGCTAATTGAATCAATAAAGTCAAATAAATTCAAACAAAGCTAATTGAATCAAAAGTCAAATACATTCTACAAAGCTAATTAATTAAATTAAAGTCAAACACTTTCAAACAAAGCTAATTGAATCAACTGAAAGTCAAATACTTCAACAAAGAAAGATGAATCAAATGAAAGTCAAACACATTCAACTAAAGCTAATTGAATCAAATGAAAGTCAAACATATTCAAACAAAGTTATTTTAATCAAATGAATGTCAAACACATTCAAAAAAAGCTTTTTAATTTAAATGAAAGTCAAACACATTCAAACAAAGCTATATAATCAAATGAAAGTGAAATGCATTCTACAAAGCAAATTAATCTAAATGAAATTCAAACACATTCAAACAAAGCTATTTGAATCAAATTAGTCAAACACATGCAACAAAGCTAATTGAATCAATGAAAGTCAAACACATTCAAACAAAGCTATTTGAATCAAATGAAAGTCAAATACATTCTACAAAGCTAATTGAATCAATGAAAGTCAAATTCAAACAAAGCTAATTAAATCAAATAAAGTCAAATACATTCTACAAAGCTAATTGAATCATGTCAAATACATTCAAACAAAGCTAATTGAATCAAATGGAAGTCAAATACATTCTACAAAGCTAATTGAATTAAATTAAAGTCAAACACATTCAAAACAAGCTAATTGAATTTAACGAAAGTCAAACACATTAAAATAAAGATTTCGAATCAAGTGAAAGTCAAATACATTCTACAAAGCTAATTGAAACAAATGAAAGTCAAACACATTCAAACAAAGCTATTTGAATCAAATGAAGTCAAATACATTCTACAAAGCTAATTGAACAAATGAATGTCAAACACATTCAAACAAAGCTATTTGAATCAAATAAAGTTAAATACATTCTAAAGCTAATTGTATCAAATGAAAGTCAAACATTCAACAAAGCTATTTGAATCAAATGAAAGTGAAATGCATTTACAAAGAAAGTCATTCAAACAAAGCTCAAATGAAAGTCAAAACACACATTCAAACAAAGCTAATTGAATCAAATTCAAACACATTCAAACAAAGCTATTTGAATCAAATGAAAGTCAAATACATTCTACAAAGCTAAAGTCAAACACATTCAAACAAAGCTAATTGAAAAATGAAAGTCAAACACATTCAAACAAAGAAATCAAATGAAAGTCAAATACATGCTATTTGAATCAAATGAAAGTCAAACACATTCAAATAAAGCTATTTGAATCAAATGAAAGTCAAATTCTACAAAGCTAATTGAATCAAATGAAAGTCAAACATTCAAACAAAGCTATTTGAATTAAATGAATGTCAAATACATTCTACAAAGCTAATTGAATTAAATGAAAGTCAAACACATTCAAACAAAGCTATTTGAAGAAAATGAAAGTCAAATACATTCTACAAAGCAAATTGAAACAAATGAAAGTCAAACACATCAAACAAAGTTATTTGACTCAAATGAAAGTCAAAGTAATTGAATCAAATGAAAGTCAAAGCTATTTGAATTGTAATCAAATCTACAAAGCTACAAACATCAAAAAGCTATTCAATGAAAGTCAAACACATTCAAACAAAGCAACAAGCTAATTGAATCAAATGAAAGTCAAACACATTCAACAAAGCTAATTGAATCAAATGAAGTCAAATACATTCAACAAAGCTAATTGAATCAAACGAAAGTCAAACATTCAAACAAAGCTAATTGAATCAAATGAAAATCAAGCACATTCAAACACTAAATCAAATGAAAGTCAAACATTCACAAGCTAATTGAATCAAATGAAAGTCAAATTCAAACAAAGCTATTTGAATCAAATGACATTCTAAAGCTAATTGAATCAAATGAAAGTCAAACACATTCAAACAAAGCTATTTGAATCAAATGAAGTCAAATACATTGCTAATTGTATCAAATGAATCAAACACATTCAAACAAAGCTATTTGAATCAAATGAAAGTGAAATGCATTGTACAAAGTTAATTGAATCAAATGAAAGTGAAACACATTCAAACAAAGCTAATTGAATCAAATGAAAGTCAAACACATTCAAACAAAGCTATTTGAATCAAATGAAAGTCAAATACATTCTACAAAGCTAATTGAATTAAATTAAAGTCAAACACATTCAAACAAGCTATTTGAATCAAATGAAAAGCACATTCAAACACAAAGAAAGTCAAACATTCAAACCTATTTGAATCAAATGAGAGTCAAACACATTCAAACAAAGGAATTTGAATCAAATGAAAGTCAAACACATTCAAATAAAGCTATTTGAATTAAATGAAGTAAAATACATTCAAACAAAGCTAATTAAATCAAATAAAAGTCAAATACATTCTACAAAGCAATTGAATCAAATGAAAGTAAAACACATTCAAACAAGTTTTTAATTAAATGAAAGTGAAACGTATTTTCAAAGCTAATTAAATCAATGAAAGTAAACGCATTCAAATAAAGCTATTTGAATCAAATGAAAGTCAAACACATTCAAACAAAGCTAATTGAATCAAATGAAAGTCAATACATTCAACAAAGCTAATTGAATCAAATGAAAGTCAAACACATTCAAACAAAGCTAATTGAATCAAATGAAAGTCAAGCACATTCAAACAAAGCTATTTTAATCGAAATGAAAGTCAATTACATTCTACAAAGCTAATTGAATCAAATGAAA